>NC_056740.1:533316166-533516166 GCF_019279795.1 Protopterus annectens | reverse complement strand
AGTCCCAAGAAATCGAAATATCAGCTCTTACTTCAGACGTAGGTCAGCACTCAGCAGCATGAACTGTCTGCACTCAGAGTAAGCACATGGCATTATAAATAGTTATGGTTACCACTGGAAAAAGAAACGGACAGAAGTACTTAGAAAAGGGGACTCCCTGGATGACTATATGAGGAAGAACAATAAACAAACTGAAGAAATAAAGGCAACCATATCATCTCACTCAGATGACACTGAAGCACTAAAAATAAAAGAAAGTGAGCCATCATCGTGACTATCAGCCCTTGAGGCATCTAAAGGACTACAGAAGAAGCTGTTTAAAATGTATATCAAGACAGATGAGAAAATGTAAGATCTAGCAATGTTCCTGAAGGTGTAGAAGATAATAATTGTAAAGACTTTGAGACTCAACCTTAATACAGAGGGTCCACAGGGTATTCTCCCCAGGTCTATATTAAAAGAATGAAACATCACAAGAGCGAACACACTTACATCGATACGTAAAACCCGAAAGCACAATGCACTGAAGTTATGCAATAGTGATTTTTTTTCCAGGGAAAAAAAATTGCTGCTCCAAAAAACAAAAAACAAAAAAATGTACAGACAAAATAAAGTGGGGGGCTGTGGCCCTCCCCCCAAAAAATCGCTGTTCCATTACTTCGTTGTTTTATGCTTTCGGGTTTTACGTGTCAAAGAAAGAACGTTCACTCTTTTCTCATTTCATTCTTTTAATATAGACCCTTCTCCCCAGCAGGGAGAGTACTGTGCTTCCCACGGCCCATAGTAGAGAGTTACAAACATGCCATTTGATGGAACAGTTTTTACAGTCCCTATGGAGAAAAGATAAAATCCTGACAATGGGGAATCAAAGAATATTTATGGATCAAAATTTCTCATTAGTCATACAGCTGAAACATGGCAAGTTTACCCACATGTCAAAACCTGCAGATAGCTGAGACTTTGCATGAAATTGTTATAGCCTGTGATACTAAAAATGTTCTTTCCACACGGTACCAGAATGAATCTTGACCCAGAAGCTGCAGCAGAACAGCTTGTTGGCTAAAAATCTGTTAACGTTTTCTGATGTTAAACTAGAAAATGTTGGCGAAAGAGAAAAAAGTGACAAGGTATACAAGGAATGTATTGTAGTCAATACAGGAGGGGGTCAAAAGAAAGACAAATTGCAATACCAGAGGAAAGTGATGGGAAGCAAAAAGACTAATGGTGGGGCATGGAGACAGCAAAGGCAAGCGGTAATGGCAAGCTGAACTGTAAATTAGGACACCATTTCAGGTGAGGTGGAACAGTCATAAATAGAAATAACAAAAAGTCAGTTGAAAAGAGTGGAACATCCCCATATAAGACAAAAACATGAACCAAAAAGAAAAGCTGCGCAGAAACACGGAGACACCAACAGCTAAAACAGAAATGCTTTATTTTGTAGTTGTAGGCACGTTCACACCCTTCTGTGCTTCTTTAGACAATGCAAAACTTGAAAGAAGCAACTTAAATAGATCCTATACAAATTCAAACAGACCAATAAATTTGTTTCTGCACAGCTTTTCTTTTTGGTTCGTGTTTTTTGCTGTGTTTACTGTGCAGTTTATCGCTGAGTTCCATTCTTTTGGACATCCCCATATAAGAGTTGAGACTATTCAGCAAGTGTATTTAAAACTGTCAACCAAGCACAGTTTAAAAGAACTGAAGCTGAGATGGTGAATAAACTTGTGTAAATTGCTCTAACGGTAATGCGGTGGTGACAGGATGTGAGATTAGGACAGTAAATACATTTCTGTAAGTTTCTTTGTTACTAATGGGGTTGAAGAACACAAGAATAATTAAAATAGAGAAAAATAGACATAAGCATATGACATCTGTTATACCACAATACAGACTACCAGTGCAAAAATGTGCGTAAGTTTAAGATAAAGCAAAGTATGTCAGCATAATAATGCAAAATGAGTACCTAGAGGGCAGTGGGTAAAGAATTTATTAGTGCAAATTTAAAATAATAGTTAGGAACATACTTCTCTTGAAAGATATAAAATACAGGGAGGGCAACACCAACTAAACAGCAAGGTGAAGGTTAAACTGGAAGTAAAGAAAGGGTACGGAGGGTACAAACTAATTAGGATTCAGGATCAAAATGAAGTAGGAATAGCAAAAGAGATAAAGTACCTTTTATCCTGAAAATGAAAAGTAAGGCAGGATTGTAGGGTCTCTGCAAGGAAAGGGGGGAGAACAACTACGGCAGATATGTGGACAAACCAAAGCGCCAACATAGAGCATGTGTTATTTTCTCTAACTAGAGAAACAAGCAGGAGTCATATCCATGTGTATATAGTTGATAGTTATGACAATTACTTTAAAAATAGAGTGAGAGTTACAAAAAGAGAGTTTTGTTATTCAAAGTTTGATTGTCTGGCAGCCAGCTATAAAAAAGTAGTAGAAAACCAAATCATCACATGGGCAGCTGCACGGAGAAATAAAAAGCATGATAGAGAAGTAAGACAAGATACAGAGACAAAATGTGTATAAGAATACATGGAATGTAAATGGCATGGTGGAAGACATTAAAAAGCAGAAAGTTTTAAAGTACATATATGGGGAAATACAATGTCATATCATTACAGGAGACCCATGTAGCAGAAATAGAAATCCAACAGTTTACGGGCAGATGGTCAGGGTTAGGATTTGGAACAGGGGCCACAAAAGGATGAAAGAGAGGAATTATAACCTTATTATACCATGACCCCCCTCATTAATATTCCAAAATGTGCACACTGATTGGCCAGCGTGCACATTGTAAATCGACGTATACTAATGGAAAAAGGTCCGGTCGCCCAGACTTTTTCCATTAGTATAAGTCTTTTTTAAAACACTGTCTCGCTATGTTAAAAGAGTTTAACATAGCGACACAGGTTTTTTTAAAGCTGTCTCGCTATGTTAAACTCCTTTAACATAGTGACACAGTGTGTAAAAAGCAACAGAGATCTTGCTTTCTCCGTTGCTTTTTTTTTTAAACCTGTCTCGCTATGTTAAATGGGTTTAACATAGCGAGACAGCTTTAAAATAAACAATGGAGATCTCCGTTGCTTATTTTAAAGCTGTCTCGCTATGTTAAACCCATTTAACATAGTGAAACAGTTTGTAAAAAGCAATGGAGATCTTGCTTTCTCCGTTGCTTTTTTCAAAACTGTCTCGCTATGTTAAATGGGTTTAACATAGCGAGACAGCTTTAAAAGAAGCAACGTAGATTCTCCGTTGCTTTTTTTAAAGCTGTCTCGCTATGTTAAACCCATTTAACATAGCGAAACAGTAAAAAGCAACGGAGATCTTGCTTTCTCCGTTGCTTTTGCCCACAGCTCTGATGTACTGTGTAAGCATGCGCAGTACATCAGAACTTCCGTGGAATACCAGACAGCTGCGGAAGGGCAGCAAGGAGGAATTATACAATGCCATTATTTAAGAAAAGTAATTATTTTTTTTCTTAAATAATGTCATTGTATAATAGCAATAACCAACTTCTGGGTGTGGGTAATGCTTCACCCTCGGGACCAAACCACGCCAACCGTGGGTAAATCCAGCATTATCCACACCCAGGCGTGGGTTATTGCTATAATAAGGGAGGACAGAAACATCAAAATAGTAGATCATGGTGGGCGGAGCCTAGATGGTCAACTGAGAGCAGTGAGTTTTGAGAGCTCCATAAGCTATGATAATAATATAGGAAATTTTTATTATTTTCAAGTTTAAAACGTCAGAAATCTATAGATAAACTACTAAACTATATAAATATCAATTTTGGTGGAGATATACAAACATTTTCCTGTTAATTAACTTTGAGATATATTGAGTCACTGAATATGAGTCATTGTCCATGCTGGTGTGAATGACCTGAGACGTACCTCCCTGGACTACATGAAAAGAGACATAGAGGAGCTCTCTGAGCATGTAGCCAAGGCCGGTATGACCCTGACCTTGAGTAGCATCTTACCCTCACCAAGAATGATGCCACAATATGAAGACAAGATGATCAATTTCAACAGTTGGCTTAAGTATTGGTGTCATTCAAAGGGGATCCAATGCCTGTCAGCCTGGGATGACATGCTCGACAAGCCACGATGCTTCGCTAGGGACGGCTTGCACCTGTCACCCCTGAGCTTTCGGATATTGGCAAAGGCTCTTGCTACCCCCATAGTGCCTTTTTTAGGCAAGGCTCAAAAGACAAACCCACCTCTATAGGTATCACAAGGGATAAGAAACTAAGAGTAATGCTACTAAATGCCAGAAATCTAAACCTCAAGATGCACGCACTCAAAACTCTCCTTAGCATGGAGAACATCGATATCTGTGCAGTAACAGAAACCTGGTTCAAGGCTCCCGAGAGCACCCCAGCACTACCAGGTTATACCTCATACCATGCTTTTCGGCCCCAAAACTTGGACCGTACTACAAAAGGAGGGGGAGTATCAATATTCGTCAAAGATACCCACACCTCCAGGTTGGTGGCACAGCACAAAGCATCAGAGACTATCCATGTGAAACTAACAGTGGGTAAAACTGCCTTCCAGTTTATAGCCTGCTACAGACCACCCTCCCAAACCCAGGAACCCCACTCGGCCTTCCTGAGAACACTGGAAAATATGAAGGTCTCTCCAAACATCATTATATTGGGCGACTTCAACTACCCAAACATAGACTGGGAGCTTTACTCCAGCTCCAACACCCTAGCCCAAATGTTCCTAGAATTTATAAACTTAAATGCTATGGAACAACTTGTTACCACTCCCACAAGAAGGGAAAACATACTGGACCTGATCATCACCAACATGGGGACTCTATGCTCCAGACCAGAAGTGTATCCCTCACTGGTAAGATCAGACCATAAAATAATCTCACTGGATATTCACATCCCAACTCCACCCCCTGCCCTGAAAACCACAGTGAAAAACTTCTCTAAAGCAAATTTCACACTCCTCAAAACCGAGGTGGAATCTTTCAAAGCCCCCGGGCCTGTGAAAATTATGGCCCAGACCACAGAATCCTTTATAAACGCATTCTATGAACACCTTCAGGAATGCATGGATCATGCAATCCCAAATAAAACCAAGACCCAATCCTCCAAAGGCAGATGTCCTGTCTGGTGGACCCCAGCCATAAACAATCTATACAATAGAAGGAGGAAGCTACTACATGATAGAACAAAATCCCAAAAAGGGAAGGCATCTCTGATCAGTATTAGCAAAAAACTACGGGCACTCATAAAATCGTCTAAGGCCAGTTTCGAGAGAAAAATTGCACAAGACACTAAGGATAATCACAAGGCTTTCTTTAGTTATGTTAGGAACCTGGGTGGGAATTCCCAGATATGCTCAGAATTAGTCCAAAATGACAAAAAATAAACCGAACCCATAGACATTGCCAACATCCTAGCTGACAGGTTCAGCGCAAACTTCTCCCCTTCCCTCCCCACCAAAAGGGCAAATATTTATCCCAGCAGAGTGCTTCCCCCCTGACATCTAAGATGCTCAGGTAAGAGCTGCCCTCTCCAAAGCAAAAAACACAGCATCAATGGGACCAGACGGTGTCCCGGGCTGTGTCCTACATGAACTCCAAGAAGAGCTAAACCCAAACATAAAACTACTGCTCAATCTCAGCCTTACTACAGGATATGTACCCAAAGAGTGGCGTACAGCAACAGTGGTCCCTCTCCACAAAGGTGGTGCCTCAACAGATCCTGGAAACTATCGCCCCATAAGCTTGATTAGCTTGGTCTGCAAAGCTATGGAAAGGATCATCATGGACCTCATAAATAAAGGTATTGGGGACCTACAGACACTGAATCCTACCCAGTTCGGCTTTGTTAAGGGCAGATCCTGCCTCTTAAACCTGGTTGATTTCTTTAAAACAGTCACCAAGGCCATTGACGAGGGGAAGGTGGTCCACACAGCCTACCTGGACCTCGCAAAAGCCTTCGATACAATACCCCACTTGGGCATTATAGATAAGCTCACCAGCTTAAATATAAACCCCCGTGTCACTAGATGGGTTGCAAACTGGCTCAAGGACAGACCCACATGGTTAGAATTGCTGGAGCCATGTCAGACTCCAAACCAGTTACAAGTGGCATCCCCCAAGGCTCAGTCCTGGGGCCTCTCTTGTTCGGTATATATTTCTCGGAGGTACAGGCCAACATGGAAGGACTGTGGCTGACTAAGTTCACAGATGACTGCAAACTGGGTGCCATAATCGACTCTCCAGCCAACACAAGCATCCTCCAAAAGGACCTCATGGAAACAGACAATTGGTGCCAGAGCCATGGCCTCAAGCTAAACGCCAAAAAGTGTATAGTCATCCCCTTTGGCAAAAACAAAGTGCCCACAAATTGCCACATAGGTTGTAATCCATTAAGTACAGAAGAAGTAATTAGGGACCTGGGGACCCAAGTTGATAGCAATCTCTCATTTGACAACCACGTGACCAAAGTGGTTAGAAAAACATTTTATATAGCCCACCTAATCATGAAGGGATTCACATCTAGATCAGGGAGGTCATCGTGCCTCTTTACTCATCCCTCATCAGGCCCATAATTGAGTACAATGCCCCTTTTGGGATGTACCTTACCAGACACCTGCAGCAACTGGAAAGACCCAAAAAGTACCTCACCAAGAGGATTATAGGGCTCAAACAGATGCCATATACTGCCCGGTTAAAGAAACTCCGGCTCTACTCAGTGGCATACCGCCTGCTCAGAGGCGATCTGTGCCTGACGTATAAAGCCATGTCCAACCCGTAATTAATGGACATGCTGCACCTCAGAAAATCCAAATCCCATCGAGCTACGCGCTCGAGAGACTTGAACCTCAGCACTGAAATAAATAGGACATGCTGGAGGGACAGATTCATAACCCAGAGGCTCCCTTCACTCTGGAATAAAATCCCAGTCCAGGTTAGGCAGAGTCCCTCACTGACTCTCTTCAAGAGGAATCTTGATGAGTGGATGGGAGATCGTAGGTTTACCCTGGGTATCACTTCTGTGTCACTGTTAGACAGAGGCACAGTATACTAACCTCGAAAAAGGGCATAGCAAAATTAATTTAAAATGGGTGGAGAAAGACAAACACACTCTGGCTAGGCTTATAAATGCCCTAGGGCAGATAGCCTAGTATGAACCTATGAACCTATGAACACCTCAAGGAATTCTCATCCAGATGCTGCTTTGAAAAAAGAACTGCAATTGATGACATATACCTTACAGAAGCTATCTTTGAAGGTGGATGGCTTTAAAAATGACTTAGAAAACCTCAAATCAAATTCTTAAAAACAGACTGATACTCCTAAGGAACTATTACAGCAACACCATACAAAAATAACAAATATAGAGACTTCTCTAAATGACACTGAAGGGAGACTCAAAGAGGAAGAATTCCAAAAAGAATTTGTGCTTAAATAGAATACATGGCTGCTTAACAAAATAGATGACTTAGAAAACAGCGAAAGGAGAAACAACATTAAGGATCTTTGGTCTGCCTGAAAACACTGAAGGAGAAGACATAATTTCATTCTTAACAACCTGGATTCCTGAATTTTTAGATTGGAAAGAGGGACTTTCATTTGGAATTGAAAGGGCACATAGAGCACTGAGGAAACCTGCTTCTAACTCAACAAATACTCCACCTAGATCCACAGTTATACAATTCTTTCATTTCTGTACAAGGAACTAATATTAAAATCTGCTTAGAGAAAATCACCCTTAAAATACAATCAAAGCCTGATAAGGTTTGACAATGATTATTCTTCCAGAATACTAAAACAAAGGAAAAAAGTCTGGCCAATAATAAAACTCTTGAAGCAAAATAAATACTTTTTGCCAATGAGATGAGAACCTTTAATGACTTAGAAGAAGATACTATATTCATCAAAAACAACAACATAGTGTCTATCCCAGAAGGAATGGAATGGATGGCTCCTACTCTTAAAAGAATGAAAGAAACAAATCCTTGGACTGATGCTAGAAAGAAGAACAAAAAACTGATTCCAAGATAGCTGACCAAAAAAAAAAATAACTCTTACAACTACATCTCTCAAAGCATCAATTGATACGGTACATCACTTGTCATCTGTTTTTATTTAAAAAATGAAGGTTTCTTAAACAACTGAGAAACAGTAATGATTTATTCAGAATGTTCAAAGAGTCGAATAATTTTTCAAAACAAAGGTAGGTCAAGATGGGTTACTATTTACATTATATATAAGCCAAACAAAGCAACATATAATACAAACATAGAAGTTTCTGCTCCCCTACTTGAACTCAGTGAATACTTATCTTATTAATTTTCATTGATTTTACTTATAATAATTTAAGTAATTAATTAACTAGTTCAACAAGGTACCATTCATCACAGTTCAGACTCAAATGTAACAAATTAACATCATATATAATAGCAGTAACAGTAGAGTGTTGTGGAAAAAAAATACTGTCGATGGAGTAAAGGTGGAGGAGTGTCAATATTCACCAAGTATAGTCACACCACCAGGCTAGTTGCCTAACACAATGCGTCTGAAATTCTCCAGGTGCAACTAACACTAGGTAATACTGCAATCCAAATTGTAGCTTGCTACAGATACTCCACCATACCCCAAGATTCTCACTACACCTTTCTAAACATACTGGAAAATATTAAGATAGAACCAAATACCCTAATACTTGGTGATTTTAACTACCCTGCCATTAACTGGGAAAACTACTCATGTACCAACACCTTTGCCCAACAGTTCTTGGAATTCATAAATTTCAACGCCCTGGATCAACTAATCAATAGTCCCAAAAGGAGCTCCAATATCCTAGACCTAGTCATTACCAACATGGGAAATCGATGCTCCACACCTATGGTCACCCCCTCGTTAGTCAAGTCTGACCATAAGCTAATCACCCTTAACATCCACATCCAACCCCCAACCCCCAGTAAGGAAACCACCATAAAAAACTTCTCCAAAGCCAACTTCATGCTACTCAAGTCAGAAGTGACAAACTTCATGACACCCATGCAGACGAGAACTGAAAGTTCAACTGCTGAATCCTACAGTAAGGCACTGGATGAGCACATCCACTCATGCATGAATCGTGCCATCCCAAATAGAACCAAGATGCTCTCATCCAAAAAAGGAAGCCAATCTGGTGGTCCCCTGCCATAAACAAACTTTACAACAAAAGGAAGAAACTGTTGCAGAAAAGAGGAAAATCCCAGGATGCAAAAAACTCCCTTACCAGCCTCAGTAAGAAACTGAGATCCCTCATAAAATCCTCCAAAGCTAGTTATGAAAATAAAATTGCCAAAGATTCCAAAGACAACCACAAGGCATTCTATAACTATGTCAAGAATCTAAATGGCAATGCTCAGATCTGCTCTGAGCTAAAACAGAATGGCATTAAATATACTGATCCCAAGGATATTGCCAATGTCCTGGCAGATCGATTCAGTGCCAACTTCACCCCCCTCTCACCCCCTAAATGGCCCATCTCAATACCGGAAGATTGCCAAATTCCGGTAATAACGGCCACACAGGTAAAAAACGCACTCTCCAAAGGTAAGAATACAGCATCCATGGGACCAGATGACAGCTGTGTACTACATGAACTACAATATGAACTGGCACCTCACCTATGTGTCATGTTTAATCATAGCATCACCTCAGGTTTTGTGCCCACTGAGTGGCGCAGAGCTACAGTTATCCCACTCCACAAGGGGGGATCCACCTTGGATCCCAGAAACTACCATCCCATCAATCTGATGAGCCTTATCTGCAAGGCCATGGAGCGTATTATCATGGAACTTATAAACAAAGACATTGGCAACCTTCAAACACTGGATCCCACCCAGTTTGGGTCCGTGAAGGGCCAATCTTGTCTCCTGAAACTGATTGACTTCTTCGAATCAGTCTCCAGAGCCATGGACAAGAGTAAGGTGGTCCACACAGCCTATCTAGACCTTGCCAAGGCCTTTGACACCATCCCTCACTCTGGAATCATAGATAAACTTACTAAGCTGGGTATTATTCCCTACGTCACCCAAAGGGTTGCTAACTGGCTTACTGATAGAACCCACATTGTAAAAGTAGCTGACTCCAAATCCAGCTCCAGACAAGTGACAAGTGGAGTACCTCAGGATTCAGTCCTGGGACCACTTTTGTTTGGCATCTACTTCTCTGAAGTACAGGCCAACACTAAGGGACTCTGGCTAACAAAGTTCACAGATGACTGCAAACTGGGAGCCATTATCGAATCCCCAAATTATGTGGATACTCTACAAAAGGGCCTTACAGAAACAGATGCTTGGTGACAGAGCCATGGGCTCAAGCTAAATGCAAGAAATGTATAGTTATCCCCTTTGGGGAAAAACATGTATCCGTGAATTACCATATAGGTGGCAGACACTAAACTCTGAAAGTGTGTGATAAGAGACTTAGGGACACAGGTGGACAGTGGTTTCACCTTCGATAACCACATCGCCACAACAGTTAGGAAATCCTTCTATGTGGCACAACTCATCACTAAGGGCTTTTCATCCAGAAAAAGGAGGTCATTGTCCCACTGTACTCATCCCTCATTAGACCCATTATAGAATACAATGCCCCATTTGGTATGTACCTCTCAAGACATCTGCAACAACTGGAAAGGCCACAGAAATACCTCACTAAAAGAATCACATGCCTAAAGCAGATGCCCTATGCTGACCGCCTTAAAAAACTCCAGCTATACTTTGTCGCATATCGTCTACTCAGAGGCAATCTCTGCTTAACATGCAAGGCCATGTCAAACCCAGAGCTGTTGGACATGCTACACTTAAATAAATCCCAATCCCTCAGAGCCACATGCTCCAGGGATCTAAACCTTGTCATCACAATAAACAAAACATGCTGGAGGGATAGGTTCCTGACACAGAGACTTCCCAGACTCTGGAATAGATTGCCCATACATGTCAAGGAGAGTGCCTCTTTGGCCCTCTTCAAAAGGAACCTTGACGGTTGGATGGGAGAAAGGAAATTCACCCCAGGGATCACATCAGTCGCCCTGCTAGACAGGGGTCCAGGGAAGTAAATAGTGTGGGAAGAAATAGCCAGGGAATTGTTATGGCTAGGCTTCTATAGGCCCTAGGGCTGATAGCCTAGTACCGACCTATGAACGTATGAACCTATGAACTAATGCCTTCTTTAGTTAAAGTATGATTTAGAAATGTCATGTATATACTGGTTAAATAAAAGTAGCAAGCTCTTAGTACAAATGTCATCATTATTCTTTCTAAATATAGTTAATATCAATTATGGCAGGTATCACAGCTACGAGTGCTATTTGATCAATCCTGATATGGTGTGCGTGGGTGCAGCTATGTCTGGCAGCTAGTACAATTGTCATTATTATTCTGTCTAAACATAGTTAATATCAATTATGGCAGGTATCATAGTTTTGAGTGCTGTTTGATTAAGCCTAACATGGTGTGTGTGGATGCAGCTGTGTCTGGCAGCTGTTGTATGCTGCCGTTTTTGTCTCCGGGAAGCTGTGGGTTGCAGCTTGTGATCAAGGTTTACTGATGCTTGTGTATTAGGAAGAGACATTTGGTGTTTTAGCCTGGATCCAGGGGAAGGGGATGGATAAAACTGTGATTTGGGATATTTTGGCAGAGAATAGTTTGTTTATACATCTGCTGAGTGAGAGGTGGAAAGGCTGGAAGAATGTATTTATTTATTTATTTTACATTTGTTGACCGGGCTAGTCTAGCTGGACATATATCCGTTTTCAGTAGAGGCCCGGGGAGAAAAGCTCCAATTACATGAAGTAAGAAAACATTTCCAGCAAAAAACAAAGCAAACTACAGAAAATACAATGGTAGGCTTGTGTAAGAATTTAACCAAAAAAAAAAAACAAGTAGCAAACACAAGGCAAGTTAACCAAAAACAGCTGGATAACAATACAAATTTCAGGAGTGCAGGATACTAAAGTTAGAATAATAAAAACTTATAAGAAAATCACAAGATGGTCAAACATGCAGAAGGAAAATAAAACAAATTGTTTGAAAAGTAATATAAAAGAAGTAGCTGGCATCAATTAGTTTTATTATTTAGAGGCACAGTTAGGGGATAGTGGGGGAAGGTAGGAGTAAGGGAGAAGTAATTTCAGTCGGGTTTAGTACAAGGACATAGCCACTGAGTTTTAAGATATTCTTTGATGTGTTTTTTGAAAAGGGGTGTGGAGTCTAGGTTAGTTATCTCTTGAGGGAGTTGATTCCAGATTTTCCCAACAGAGTTTGCAAATAATGAGTCACCAGCTTTATTGTATGATTTAGTAGAGGCTACTAGAAGTTTATTAGCAGAGCGTAGAGTAGCTAGGTTCTTATAAGGTGAGATAAGTTTTGTGAGGCTTGGGGAAGCTTCTGGGTAGTGAAGAGACTTATGAACGATGAGTAGTTGCTGATAGAGTAAGTGGTTATTTAGTTCTAACCAATCAAGTTGCATGAGGTTGAGACAATGGTGAGTTCTAAAGGGAGTAGCAGAAATGAGTCTAGATATACTATTATAACAGGTAGAGAGTTTGGTCAAGTTATTCTTCGATAAGTTAGTATATATAGCAGTGGCATAGAAAAGGGTAGAGATCAGGTGAGTCTGGGCAATGGTTTTTCCTAGCTGCTGGGGTAAGAAAGGGTTTAATTCTGTAAAGAGTACCTATTTTTTTGTTAACTGATTTAATGGTGTTGTTAATATGGTCATCAAAATTAAGACAGTTATCAATAGTTACACCTAGTAGGCGAGTGGTCATGTCTGGGTTAATACAGGTAGCATTATTAGAGGAGATGGTAAAGAAAGGTGTGGAAGATTTGTGAGTAGGAGTGAAGAGAAGAAGTTTTGTTTTTTTGGCATTAAGAAGAAGGGAGTGTTCCATAAACCACTTTTCTACATCGTGGAAGACTGTTTGGGTGAGGGACTGGAGGGAGGACATATTATTGGCAGAACAGATTAAAGTTGAGTCATCAGCATACTGAATGCAGATGGCTTGGGGTATATTCACGTGTAGGTCATTTATAAATAAATAATATGCTGTGGCAACTTGTTGGAATTTTTTTTTTTTTTTTTTGATGTGTTTGCTCTCCGTTCTTTTCTTGGCTGCTGCCCCGCTGAAAGGCAGGGAATTTCAGCTTGAAGTTGCAGTGAAGGAAAGCTTTGCTTCAGGTGCATTGCGAGCCTCTGGTATGCAGTACACAGACACAATAACAGAAACAGACACTCCCCGGTTGCTATGGTAATGGAGACAGAGTGACACTAATGCTTAATGGCTCTGAGGAGCCTCCAAGATGTTTCTCAGCAATGAAATTTTTGGTGTAAAAAAAAAAAAAAAAAATATATATATATATATATATATATATATATATATATATATATATATATATATAAAAGGGCCATTTTAAACCACATGTACACATATTGATGGTCTCTCCAATCTTCATTTAGCTCATTAAGTTGATTCTTGATAAAAAAAATAAAATAAAAATAATAAGCGCAATTTTATATTTAAAATGTATTTTGGTCCAAACACATTAAGGACTTACATAAGAGTGGAAATCTGAGTTATTGTGAAAGACTAAGAGCACTTGCAGTTATGCAGTACCCTTTGCAAGTGGCCTGGGAGGTGAGCTTACTTGGACGTGTTGGGCATATTAGGATAGCTGATTCTAGGGTGTTTGGGGTTGCCAGGAAGTGCTAGAGAGTCATCAGATTCCTTCTGTGGGAAGGTGTGTTGAGTGGTTCAGTGGCAGAGTGGCCACTGCATGGAACAGGTTGGTAAAATGGAACAGGACAAATATTGGTTTGGATATTTCAAGAACAGACTGGAAACACACCACATAAACTACTGAATGGTATTCTGGCAAAACTGGATGGGCATTGTTGCCAGTGCTTGAAGACTGATATGTGTGTATATAAGGATGGAAATATACTTATAATAAATAAGAAATTAGAAGGGTCTCATAATTTAAAGTCTATGGACTGTATAAACATGCTTGGAAGGAGCTAATAATAAGAATAAGCATTACATTTTGTAGTCTCTCAAATAACTAATCAACAGCCAAAAAATACATAAAAGACACACATAATAGTTATGTAATGTATGATTTTAGTAAATCTAGACATAAAATATATAATCTTCTTGTAAGATGAAGCAGTCTGCTGAACTTAGATATTAAAGACATGATTTAATAATATGGGCTTATGTATAAAAACACTACTGTCTTAACTTGTCATACATGACGTACACTACAATGAACATCTAGGGGAAGCATGATGATTTTCTTATATAAGTAAATATGCATAACAAGTCATGTAATTGCTTTAACTTGAATTGTAGGTTTTGTAACCTATCTTGACCATACATAATACATAAGCTGTTACCAAGGTAACTAATGTTTTATACATGACATCAAACTGACAAAGTTGTTCAAGGGAAACTATTGAAGCCTGAACTAGGAATGTCACAGAATGTAAGAATCACATTCTGAACAAATAGTATAAAATTGACAATAATCACTCAGTTTAACCTTTGGTGATTATACAAAATGGAATGTTGACATTTAAATCTAAAAACTTTCAGTATATGCCATAAAATGGCAATTTATGAATACGGAAAGGGAACTTGTAATCATTAATCACAATAAGTGAATATGTTGTTTTTAACTTCTGATATAGGCAGTAAAATACATTGTATTATAAACATTAAGCATAAATATTATTACCATCTATTTATATTAAGTAATACATTTTGAAAGACTTCATCAATAAGGGTGAATATGTTAAATAACTGTGTGCTATCTTTTACTGAGGTTTTATATATGATACATCCTACTTTACTATGATTGAATTGCTTGTCATCTATTTTTCATGTAAATATTAATTGCGTATACAATAAGTAGACATTTATATTGCATTAGAATTCTGTCTAATCTACAATAGTACTATATCTGTTCAAAATAATATAAATATTGCTTATTCCTATTACAAATATTCTCCATAATTCAATTTATGGAGCTCAGATGTTCTGGATTGTCAAGGTATGAGTGATAATCTGTTGGACTTAGGTTTATCCATCAGATTAAGAATGATTTTCATTCCATGGCTAGTGCAGATCTTAGTTTTGTTAATATTTATTAAATCAAAATTTGTTATTTCATAAAAAACATTTTTAGTATGCCTGACCAAAACATTACTTTATTGATAAACACTCAAAGTATAAAACTAATAATTTCCTTTAAAAGCTCAAACATATACTTTATAGTTATCAGAGAAAAATGTTTAATAGTCACAATAAAACAAAAAAAACATAGTCTAAATAACCTAAGATGGACTTAACTTTATTATCTTTAAATGTCAATGGCTTAAACAATCCTAGGAAGAGATAAAATCTACTGAAATATTTAAAACTGAGCAAAGCTCAAATTGTCTTCCTTCAAGAAACTCATTTCAAAACAAATGACAATTACAAATGGAATCCTAAGGAATATATGATATTGGCACAATCCACTTATAAGACAAAGACAAAAGGGGTAACAATTTTATGAAAAACAAATGTGATTAACCCAGAAATCATTTATAAGTATGAAGATAAAGAAGGCCTTATGGCATTAGTAATAGTTAAATCTAATAACAGAATATGGACCATAGCCAATCTATACTGGTTCCCAGGTATTGGAGCAGGAACTGTTAAAAACACTTGGATTTCATTTCCAATGATTATAAAGGCAACTTAATGTTAGGGGGAGACTTTAACTGTATATTTGATATTTCTGAAACTACAAATAAAAGACCGCTGCATACATCTGCTGTATAAAAAGCTTTAAATAAGTGGGTAGAAACATTTCATCTTGTAGATACTTTCAGATTTAAAGAAGATAAATCTTTGTTGTTTTCCCATCAAGATCACAGATTTGGTACCCAAACTGGAATAGATAAAATATTTGCTGCCCATGACTTACACTCTAAAATCATTAATTTCTCAATCACTCCCTGCCCCTTTTCAGACCACAGTTCATTGATACTAAAACTTCAAAATGGGTACAAACCATTAATCTTTAACTCCAGAATACCAGCACATATAACTAAAATTAAAGAGTTCAAACCCTGGTTATTAGCTGAATTACAGTTTTTCTTAGATCTTAATTACACCACAGAGAGAAATAAAATAATGATATGGGACTCATTAAAAGCTTACATATATGGTAAAACCCTAACTTGGTATAAAAAAATCAGAGAATGGGATTCTGAATTATTAGATCTACAATCCAAACTTTTGTCAGCAAAAGCTGAAAAAATGCAAAATCATTTGGAGATGAAAAAGAAAGTAGAAGTATTAAACATTAAATACAATGAAATTCTAGCACATAAAACTAGTTTAGCTTTAGAAAAACTAAAAAATTAATACCTTGGCCACTTTTTCCAAATATCTACATAATGTATCCACAAAAATCAAAATACAATCAAAAGCTAATAACATTAAAAGTATCTTCCATGAAAAGAAAGGGAAAATGTCTCGCATATGGGTGACATTCTTGATCCCTATAGAAATATGGAACATTTCCAAAAAGAAAATATACATATCAATCAATTAAATCTAGATGAAAAATGTTCTAATATAAAAAAACAGAAAAATTAAAACTAGATCTGTAAGCACCCATATCCTACACAGAAATTATAGATACAATAAAAGAGGGTAAAAATAATAAAGCTCCAGGTATAGATGGCATAATTATGGAAATATATAAACTTTTTCATTCAAAGATACTATCCCTCTTCCATAAAACTCTGTTAGAAATTCAGCCACAAGCTTTAATACCACCCTCTTGGAGATATTCCTTAATCACACCAATCCTAATGGAAAACAAATCCCCAAACATCTGTACCTCATATAGACATATCATTATTAAATAATGACTATAAGATATAAATATAGAAATCGATCAATTAAATCTAGATGAAAAATGTTCTAATATAAAAAAAAAATCAGAAAAATTAAAACCAGATCTGTAAGCACCCATAGCCTACACAGAAATTATAGATACAATAAAAGAGGGTAAAAATAATAAAATAATAAAGCTCCAGGTATAGATGGCATAATTATGGAAATATATAAACTTTTTCATTCAAAGATACTATCCCTCTTCCATAAAACTCTATTAGAAATTCAGTCACAAGCTTTAATACCACCCTCTTGGAGATATTCCTTAATCACACCAATCCTAGTGGAAAACAAATCCCCAAACCTCTGTACCTCATATAGACCTATATCATTATTAAATAATGAATATAAGATATTTATGACAATATTAACTAACAGAATGAAAATCCCACTATACAAAACAATAAATAATGATCAAACTGGATTTATAGATCATAGACACACACATGACAATATTAAAAAGAAAATTTCTCTTATAGATTACGTTAATAAAGAAAATAGAAAAGCACTCATAACTGGCTTAAATATAGAGAAAGCCTTTGATTCCTTAAATTGGGACTATTTATTCAAAATCCTAATGCTATTTGAATTTCCTGCATCCTTTATTCATCTCCTAAAGAATATATATATATATATATATATATATATATATATATATATATATATATATATAAAATTTAGCGTATGCCAAGTTAGGTCCTTTTACCTCTGAATCTATACATATAACAAAAGGCACTAAACTAGGATGTCCCATGTCAGCGATTCTATTTACTCTGGCTATTGAAATATTGGCAGATTCAATTCGTAACAATAAAAAAATCAAAGGAATAGATGTTTATGAACAATACAATTCTAAAGTAATGCTATTGCTGATGATATATTTATTTATTTTATTTATTTTATTATTTATTTATTTTACATTTGTTAACCGGGATGGTCCGACTGGATACATGTCCTTTTTCAGCGGAGGCCTGGGGAGAAAAGCTCCAACAGAGTTACATTGATAATTAGGTACAGTAAATGAGCTAAAAGAACTTAACAAAAACATAGGCTATTTACGTACAAGTACAAGACTGCCATTACTATTTCTGAGATTACTACAAATGTAACATTAATAACATATTAGCAAGGACGGTAGGCAGTATAATGACATAGAGTTAGACAGGATACATATTTCTTTATCACAGTATACAAAGTACTTATCATCTTAGCTAGTTGTTCATGTTATAGTTAATGGCACATAGCTAGTCTGGGTTTGAGCAAGGACATAGCCAGTGTGACTTGAAGTGGAGTTTTAGACTATTTTTGAATTGACTTAGAGAAGTTGCAAGCGTGATGTTATTTGGGAGAGAGTTCCATATTTTACCAGTGGTGTTGGCAAATAGTGCGTCACCACCTAGGTTGAGAGATTTAGTTGTTTGGACAAGGAGTCTGTTTGCTGAGCGAAGGCAGTTTAGATAGGAGTAGGGAGTCATTAAATTTTTTAGTGCTGGGGTATTCTCAGGTTGTTTAAGGATTTTGAACATTATAAAAATTTTGAACATATTTGAACATATTTCTAACATTATCTAATACAGAAGAGACATTAGAAGAATTAGATATATTAATTGACAAATTTATATATTTATATAATGAACATTATAAAATTTTTGAACATATTTCTAACATTATCTAATACAGAAGAGACATTAGAAGAATTAGATATATTAATTGACAAATTTCACATGACTTCAGGACTCCGTTTCAACAAATCAAAATCAAGATTTTTATTTTTTAATTTAAAAAAAAGAACTGCAGACTAAGGGGGAATAACAAGAATCTACCTTAAAATATCTAGGAATTGAGTTATGCAAGCATAATAATGAATTAGTCTCAAAAAACTATAATAATATCATCAATACAATTAAAATCTCTGTGGAAAAATAGAACAAAATAATATTAACATTTGAAGATAGACTACAGTTAATAAAAATGGTTATACTGCCCAAGATCCTATATATAGCCTTGGCAATACAACTGTTACCAGAAAGGAATATACTTAAAGAAATAAATTCATGCCTAATAAAATTTTTATGGTTTCCCAAAAGAAACAGAATAGCTTTAATACATCATATCAGACCATGGAAACAGGGAGGATTAAACTTTCCTGATATAGAAACCTATATAAAAGCATCAATATTTAGAACAATCTCAGACTGGATAAGTCCAAATCACTCTGCAAATTGGAAAGACTTACTAACTGTAATATCAATAAATGAATTTCAAATAACAGATAAACATTTGCCATGGCACTTATTATGTATTAGTATGCAATATAACATAACTAAACCCACTAAAACTCGTATGATTAATTATTACATTGACTCATTTAGGAAAATTATTAATGCAAATATAGATTTAAAAATCTGGTTTGATCTTTGAACACCATTATAGCCACAAAGAGCTTTCCACATAAAATATATAGAGAAATTATTAATTCCTGGGAACAGAAAGGATTTGTTTGTTGGATCTGATGTATCAAAGAACTAAAAATTTTAGATATGCAAGTAATAAAAACAACACACAAAATTCCACAGCAGGACTGGCTAACCTTACAGAGTATTCTGTCATATTCGCAAGATTTAAGTAGAATAATTAGCAATTCTTCATTTAAAGAAATTCCTAAATTTACAAAATACATATATGAAATCATATATAATGACTTTGACATGGGAAACAGTATTTCAAAATTTTACAAAATATTAATAAACTATAAAACAACAGCCAAAACCTCATATTGGAAATATATAACAAAAGGACACTCAATACAGCTAACTGAAGATATTAAAACAAATATCTTAGTATTGATAAAATATACATCCATTACACAATACTGGAACGTGTTTAATTGGAAATGTTTGCACAGAGCATTCTTAACCCCAGACAGAAACAGTAAAATTAGTTCTTCCATAAAAGGAATATGTTGGAGATGTGAGCAAGTAGAAAATACAGATTGGAACCACATTTTCTTTGACTGTGTTAAAATTAATCCATTCTGGAATGGTATCAACAACTTTCTACAAGCTTTATTTAATGAATCATTTTATTTAGCTAAAGATCTTGTATTATTAAATGTGAACAAAGGTCCTCATTTGAATAGGTCAAACATGTATCTAGTATGGATTATACTTAAAATTTCAAGGGTCTATATTATAAGATCGACGGTAGAAATCATCGAACACCATATGATCGACAACATATGGTCTATGTCGTCAAACATCGAACTTGTAAAAACAACAACAAAAAAAGAAAAAAGTACCCTAATGGGTTTAAGCAGGGGGGCAAGCCCCCCTGCACCCCCCCACACCGCCCGCTACTTAAATACACCAACTCCAAGACTGCACTACATTGCAGTAAACGGAAATCTCCCCTTACAGAGATTTCCATTTACATGTTCGATGTGCGCTTTCGCTATCTCATGTCGACAATATCAGCTTTGATATTGTCGGCTTTCGAGAATATAATATAGACACAGATTTCAAGGAAGTGTATAACAAGAAGATAGAATACAAACACAATACCAACTTTGGAAGACTTCTACAGTCTACTGAAGACCACAGCATTATTGGAAATTAAAATTAAAGAACTAAGAATTTATCCAAAGCCATTTATCAACAACTCTTGGGGAAAAGTCGTATCGTTGATTGACATTATACAATAATTAATCAGACACTCTGATAATGGATTGGACATACTTATAAAGTAACTGTATACATTAAGATCTGTTATAGTGTAAGGCTAATGTAAATAGTGTATATATTTTTTAGATGTTATGTACAAATACTATGGAATTCATTCAAATGTATTTGAAAAATAAAAAAAAATTTTTGAGGAAAAAAAAATGGAAGATCATAGCAAGAATAAAGCTGCCAAATATATATTGTTAAGGGTCTGTTGGGCAATAATAGAACGACAATAGCAAACATTTATTTACCACATAAGAGTATAAGAAAGGACATAAGTCAAGTGTTTCAGATATATTGAAATACCACCAGGGGCTCGTGTAAGCAATGGGTGATTGGAGGTAATAACAAACTACATGTGGACAATGGCCCAAGAAAAATAATCTAAGATATATGATGAGACTGTATGGCCTCAGTGATGTTAGGGATTAGGTAGAATGATAATATGTGTACTGTTCAGCATGGTATAATACATGGGCTAGGTTGGACAGATTTTATATTTCTAGAGAACATCAGTATTTGATAGAACAATTAATTACGCATCCAAAATTGATCTCAGTTCATGTTCCAGTAGAACTAATAATAGTATACCCCAGAAATTGGAACATAATGAGGCAATGGTGGGCAGGAGCCATTTGGTGGGAAATCCCACATAAACTTTACTAAAGGCAACTCATTGGGGGCTTAGCACAAAACATATAACATTAATGGAAAAACAGTGTTGGTGAAATGGGAGTCATTTAAAAACACACTAAAGCAAATTTTACAAGGGGGAAGCCAAGGAATGGGAAGTGATAAGATAACTTTAGACTCATAGGCTAGCAAGAATTGGGAAACTGCCAAAATCAGAAGAGTTTAGCTGAGGTAGAGAAAAAAAGGACTACCTGGGCTGAGTCTGAAATTGGTCAGTAAACAAATATAAGTAAAATAAAAAATAAAATAAAACTAAGTGATCCAGAGGTTAAATGGAAGGAGCACTGAAGAGTTGCTTAAAAGACAAATAGCAATAAATTTTCAATTTACTGAAACGTCAGCGGACATCAACCCTTAAGCTGCACCAGAAGAAGTTAAATCACTCAGTAACAAAACTAGGAGACCCCTTAAGTAGAAACATTGAAAAGGAACCAGAAAAAAATAGGTGAAGTATTTAAAACATTTTATGAACAATTGTACACAGAGTAAACAGGCAAAACAGTGGTGCAGCAGTTAACGTTGTCACCTCACAGCAAGAGGTTCTCTGGTTGGATTCTCATCTGGGGTGCCTTCTGCGAGAAGTCTGCATGTCCTCCCTATGTTCATGTTGGTTTCCTCTGGGTGCTCTGGTTTCCTCCCTCACACCAAAGACATGTATTTGGAGCATTTCTCTCTGGGCTTCCACTAAAAATGGGCTCTGTCTTTGTCAGACTTTCCCAGTAAACAAATGTTAAATAAATAAATAAATAAAAGCAAACATAAATAAATGGGTTCAATTATATAAAGATTTTACAGATGGACTAGTGTTTCATAAGACAGGGATAGAGGAAGCTCAAAAACTAGTTAACCCCATTACAAGAAAGGAAATTCAGGGTCAGAGGAAGCTAAAAATCTAGTTATCTCTATCACAAGACAAAAAATACAGGGTCAGTTAAACCAACAAGCAAAGGGTAAAACCCCAGGGTAGGATGGTTTACTTATTTGGAATGAAGCAGGGGATAAAATCCTTGATAAGTAGCAAAGCTTTTTTAGCAAAATACTTGAAACAAAGAAACTACCAGAATCGTGGTAACAGGCTCTCATTTCAGTCATTCCGAAACAGGAATTGATTTGATGAGTCTGTAATCATACATGCCAGTTGTGGTTTTATATCATGATTCATGATTATAAAATATTTGCAGCTATAATAGCCAAGAGGATAGCACAAGTATTACCTGGTATTATCGAATATGACCAGTTATTAAGAACAAGCAGACATTTAACAATATCCATCTAGTTAACCTAGTAGATAGGCAAGCAAAGAGTCAGAAAGTCCATCTATTACTGATGGGACTAGATGTCAAAAAAGTGTTTGACAGAATACATTGGCACTATCTGTGGGAGGTACTCAAAGTTTTTGGATTCCCCTGACGTTCAAAAAATAATTTCAAGGAATTTATGATGGGTCAAAGGCTTGGGTCAAATTAAGCTATGCAGAATTTTTAATAGGCTGAGGTGCAAAAGAGGGTTGCCCACTTTCCCACTGCTTTTTGCTCTATATATAACCTTTAGTAACAAAGATACAGCAATAAGAAATAGCAAATTGGTCAATGGACAAGAGGAAAATAAAGTTGGCCATGTTTGCAGGTGATGTGATTGTGTTCCTAATAAACCCAGATGGAGACACTCCAAAGTTATTTGAGATAATATGACAAGCATTTAAAACTATAGGTTGCAAAATTAATAAAGACAAGACCAAGATAGCATACTATGCCTCATCTATACAGTTAGCTCAAAAATATCCCACCTTGTGCAACACAATATAATGAAATATTTAGCAGTTTGGATTATGCAAAGGTCACACGATTCCCCTACAGAAACTTGGAAAGAAACATTGTCAAAAATGAATGGAATGATAAGAAAATGGGAAACAGTAACTATAGAATCAGATATGAGGATACAGGTAATAAAAATGTATAAATTCGCTCTAATCTTATAAGTTGGACAGGATTTTTTTTGCATCAGGACACAAATACTGTAAGGAATGAAATAGCAAAAATCCCAGGATAAATTGGGAAGCCATGACAGCATTGCAAGACGAAGTGGGGTGGGATGTCCCTGTACTGGAAGACTATCATCTGGCTACACAACTGACCTTAATTTATTAACTACAAAATGACTCATATGGTACGAAGTGGAAAGAAATGTTATTGTCACCTCAAACCATAATGAATGTGACAAATGGAATCCACTTCAGGCAGTTACTACTAGATGCTGGATCAGTAAAAGAATACATAGAAGATTTAAGGAAATTCTTAGAAAGAACTACACAAAAAAGAACAGGAGTTTGGTGGAATTTTGAATTGTACCCAATACGGGCTAGCAACACAGGACCTCTTGTAATGTTGGAAATTTGAAGATGGCTACTAGGGGAATAAAAAAGTAACTTTTTAGGAGCAGTTAAAGAGGGAATAGGATAGGAAGGCATGACCAGAATTGAAAAACACATTACAACTATGTAGAGTAGAATGGATGTAATAAAGAAGCTCTTTTAAATACATTTGAAAAATATGACAAGGAGGGATTAATAAATCTTAAAGAAAAACCCTTACCAGTACAGCTAATCTAGAAGCTAGAACATATAAGGCAATTGAAAGAAAATTGTGAGCAGGTTATACAAGGCATTAAAAGAAACTTATGCAGTAAAAACTTGTGACAAGGAAATAAAAACTGGGGAAAAAAATGTTAGGTAGAGGTGATCTAAAAGAAGTTTGGGGAGAAATATGTGAAATTCCAAATAGAGTAACAAAAGCTAGGAAAATTTGAATTTTGGATGGAAATGTTTCCATAAATATTTCTACACATCACATAGGCTCCATGAGATGTTTGAAGTAGTTAATAGGAGGTGCTGGTGATGCAAGCCAAACAAGGACAGCTATTGAAGGTACATCTTTTGAGGATGTGAGAAATTATGCAAGTTTCATACAGACTTACACAGATTAGTAAATATAATTTTAGAAGCAAACTGGCAGCCAAATGATGGCTATTTCCTCTTAAACTACCAAAAGAATTCAACTAGCACTAGTTATAGGAAGGAATTACTATCACTATTGTGGACTGTGGTGAAGAAGACAATCACAAAAAAATGGAAAACAAATAAAGAGCCACTGTAGCAGCAGGTACTAGCTTTAATGGACGAGTTAAGGGAGCAGGAACTTCAATCCATTAGTGGGATGGAAAACAGGTGCCATCATAGCAAGTGGATGATCTGGCTAGAAGCAATAAGAAAGCTAAAAAACAGGGAAAGCACAAAATAATCAAGACATTGGCCTGAGATGATGCAAGATTAAAGGTTAATAAGGGGATGAGGAAAGGACGTTTTTGAAAAGACAAACAGAGGGATGTAACAAGAAGTGGGACAGAAGTGCAGATTATAGCCATGTAAGTGAAATTAAAAAGTGTGCTTGCAACCTCTGGTGCTGAGCTGATAAGAATGGATAAAGGTAAAATATGTCAGTTTAACTCTAACTGTTAGCAGTTTGAAGGATCAGCTGCCAAAAGGAAACACACAATCAATGATGGGTAATAGAATACATAGCTGTTATTAACTCAATAAAGAAAAATATACAGTTGACTGCAAAAAAAGATATACACAAGGAATTAAAACTATCACACAGTCTACTCATTTTTGTATAGTTCATGAAATAAAAACAAGGTATACTAATTTAAAAGCAAACAATATTAAAACAGTTGGTCAGCTGTATTGCCTTTTTATGACAAATGTAGCATGTCTTTGAATGGCCTATTCAAGACCCATTCTGCTAGGGCTGTGACCACTGCAGCAGTCTTATTTAGAATCACAGTAAGACGCTGTCTGGTTCGATTCTCAGCTAGAGCGTCTTCTGCATGGAGACATGCGTGAATGGGCGTACCTTCGTTGAAGGTTGTGCATCAGGCCTGGCAAGCCGGTACGTAAAAATCAACTGCCAATCATTAGCGGACTGGAGTTCCGCTGTGGCGACCCCTAACTGGGAAAAGCCGAAAGACACAAACATTGTCTCAAGAATGTATATTGTCTCAAAGACATGAAAAGACATGCATTACTTGGTCTTCTGTACATACTTTCATCTAGCATTAGAAGATGGATTACCACTCCTCTAGAGCTATGAAAGGCTTTGTATTATCTGTAGTGTTTTCTGTTTGTTTGTTTGTTTGTTTGTTTGTTTTGCATCAGTGCTGACTTACCTCTATGAATTCAGTTTGGTATGTTGGTCGTTATTCTGTCCCTTTGTAAAGAATTCAGTATTAGGGACGTGGAATAAAGAAGACAATATAGTTGTATGAGGTGTTCATCATAAACGTAGATCTTTGAATCATCTAGATGTCTAGCACTAGATGACCATGCTCCATTTATCCACTTTTTTATGCTGATACAAAATGCATTTTCCTGACATGCACATTTTCCTTTCTCTTTCTCTACTAGTTAATGTTTTTTTTCTGAGAATGGAAACAAACAAGTTTATGCTTATCTGTTTCCATAGTGATTTATCGAACAGATGCCTGTTAAACCTTAAAACTGGTTTATTTAGTTACTTATTGTATTGTTTATGCGGAGAAGATATTTTGTGCTGTGTGACACAATAAAATGTTGTGTGGAATGTTCCCTTTGATTACAAGCATTCTCTTTAGGAATGTTGAAATGGTGCAGGCTTTGAGGGAACTAAATGCTTTGAAATTCTGATTAAACAGAACTTGACTGGCTGCCCACTATCCTGGGCTGTAAAGAATACTGCATCTAGATGACTTGAGAAACATTTGTCCTGGCGGTAGCTCATGCAGTTGTATTTTCTTGTAACAATGGGGAAATATGAATTTAATGCAGTTAAAACAATGAAAACAACATTATGGCTGGGATTCCTACAGTAACACAGTGCACATATACAACACTTACTCTGAGGGGCCTTGCTGTGTAAAGGGTACATAAGTTATTTTTAAATATAGCAGGTAAAGGATAGTTCAGCCTGTACGCTAAAGGCCATATGACAAACTAGATAAACAACAGTAACATACTGAGTCATGCTACAACAGTGCATGTGTGCAATGCACATGACATCATAACAAAGGTGTCCTTCTGTACCTGAAGCACTCCAAGCAGCTACATGCACTGTCACTATGTATAATGATAGCCAGTGAAAGGTAGGGCAGTATAACAAAGCACAATGGTCAACAGGAGCACACATGTGGATGTGGGCATCACAGTGACCATTCTGTTCATCATATAAATGGTGGAAGAAAAGGATTAAATAGGAAAGGATGAAAGAAGAGTACAGCAAGAAGTGGAAAACACAAGAATAACCAAAATGGAATGCATACTGGAGGGAAGGAGGGGTATTTGTTTCTTTTGGTGGACTAGAACTCCATTTCATTAATAAAGAGAAGGGTAGAAGGAGAAGGTACCAAAGTATCATTTTGTGTGGGACAAAGAGAGACAAGGGTGCAGACACTGAGGGATGGTGCACATACAAAAAGTGAGGTGGACAGTGGATGGACAAATATAGACAGAGGGTAGATAACTTGTGATGGGGAGTGATAGACAATGAGCAAGGTAAGTAGAAAGAAACAGAAGGGAGGACTAAGGCAGGGAATACAGTAGGGTAGGCTACTATCATGCTTGACTGCCACGCCAGCCCTGAGAGAAACATACCCAGGCATCAAGCACATGGGTGGTCTTTGTCATAGGCTGGGTGCTCCCCTAGAGGTCCAAGGGTGGGGTATGTTGGTCAACAGACTCCCCAAGTCACTCTAGAAGATGATTTGTGTTCTCACTACCGATATCCAGCCGCCTGTATACCTCAGTAGCCAGAAGCCTCCTCATCCACCATTGGGTTACTACAGGTGCTAGCCCTGTCTGTCATCGGAAGAAAAGCCTTCAGTAATCCCCCAAGAAACAGACATGAAAGGCACCAGATACCTCCCCATGTCATTTTCAACAGAGGAGCCATCACTCCCCCCCAAGGCAGACACAGAGGGTCCAGTGGCCCAGTGTCAGCATGCAGTGGCTGGAGAAGACTGAAATGAGCATGACCACACTTCCTCCTCTGTTTCATCTCATCTTGCATATGGCAGGCGTAATAGGAATAAAATGATACCACACATGTGACATGAACATCATTGTAGCTGTACACCAGAAATCTGTAGGACACACACATAATCCACTGGCAGGAAAGCTGTTTCTGCCATCTGTGGCAGCCAGCCATGTTCAAGTAATGCTCCTCAATAGCTAGGAAGCAAATGAAATACACTTAAGCCTAGGTGGACCACAGTTAAATCAGAAGGACAGGGCATAACTGGGCAAAAATATTTACAGTACATCTCCTGAAGCTCTACTACCTCATGGCGGAGCAGGTTAGTGTGACACTACATCAGATAATTGGATTAATGCCCACTTTATTTCCATGTACTGATGATACCCATGGCATAAAACAGCACCTATACGAGATTAGAGCAGGCTTTTTAAAGAGTACATCCTAACATCCCAGCAGATGCTCCTTGAATTCCTTGTGCAGTAAGAACAGTAAAATTCCACTTTTGTTCATGCAGCATGCTGAAGCCTTGCCTTCCTTGAAGGATGAAGAGCAGATGGTTAGCCCACTGGTCTATTCAAGGGGCTGTATAGTGAGCCCCTACAAATGGGCACATGTTCCTTTACACGTCATGCAACACAGCACTGTAGCACAGCATTCTGCACATTCCCAAGACTGGTATATGAGCATAAACATTCTATACCGCATGCTAAATAGTGAATTCATGAGTTCATCTGATTGGTATGGTTAGCACAGTGTGCATAGGAAGTGGTTCAAAGACTTTGTTAATATCTTGCATGATTTGCACACCCATTGTGCTAAGTCCTTTATGTTAGCATGATATAAAACACCACCACCACCATTTTGTGTAAGATCCCTTTCAAGTATTTATTTATTATTTATTTATTTGTTACAGTTTGATGACCGGGATAGTCCACTGGGCCTGGAAGAGCCCGTTTTCAGTGGAGGCCTGGGGAGAAAAGCTCCACAGGATATAGACAATTTTACAATAGTTATGCAAAAGTAAATAAAGTAGTAGAACAGTGAAAAATACAGAGATAATATACAATTTGTTAAAAAAAGATATAACATTTCAAATCCTAGGTAATGATTTACAAAAGTGAGATTCATGTAGTCTAAACATATTAAAAGTACAGGCATTTCAGATGAAAAAACATGTAAGTAAAACATTTATGTACAGATAAAAAAACATTTTTTTTAAGTTAGAAATATGAAGAGAGGACAGAGAGAGGAAGGTGAGGTATGTGAATAAAACTGCTACAGAACTGGATCATTACAGACAGAAGTAAGAAGAATTGCTCTGGCAATATACCTTTCACAGTCATGCACTGTCTGTGGTGCCATCAGAGAGACGGTGGATTAATGTGTTATTGTTTGCTTAGATAAAACGGATCCGAAGGTGAGCTACATGTGGGTATTCCACCACAGATATGGCACACATAGTTGTGGTTCCACAGGGCACATATGTCAAGGCTTGTACATATTGAAGCACCCAGACATCCTAGTGTGCCATACCAGGGCTCCCCCAAACAGTCATACACCATGCCCATAGGAAACTGTAGGAGATATCCTGATATATCAGGTGGGTAATTGTCATGGTTCTACATACCTTCATGGCTACAGCAATATACTGGGGATAGGTCTTGCAAATTAGTAACTGTAGGTGATATCTGGTAGATACAGTGTTGGTGGGATCAAGGTCAGTAAAACATGCATGGTATAGTCTTATCAAATACACCCACTGAATGACATGTTTTGTTCAAAGACATACATGTACTGGTATGCCTAGAAAAGTTCACAGTCCAGGAGAATGATGTATTACTGCAGGCTCTATGCATGTATAGTATGGACCAACTGGCAAAAGGTATTGCAGTCCAGCAGGTCACAGACCAGATATGGCATGGCATTGTGCAAGATGTGAAAGCTGTGGGAGATCATAATAGATCCATACAGCAGGTACAAAGAAGTTTTACAGATATAACACCTCATGCAAAACAGAAGGCTCATGAATTGTGGTGAACAGAACCATAACAGTTTGGTAGGATCACAAATAGTGTGCTGAACAGTCACAGCCCTTAAGGGTAAACAACACACCTGATACACTTGTAATAGGTGACACTATCATCAGCCACACTGACATCCCGCTCACCAGGCTGAACAAGGAGAAGGTCACGGTGAGCTGCCTGTCGGGCGCTAGAATCCGCCACATAACACAAGCACTCAGGTCACTCCAAGGCAAGTACAAATATGACTCGGTCATTGTCCATGCTGGTGTGAATGACTTGAGATGTACCTCCCTTGACTACATGAAAAGAGACATAGAGGAGCTCTCTGAGCATGTAGCCCAGGCCGGTATGACCCTGACCTTGAGTAGCATCTTACCCTCACCAAGAATGATGCCACAATATGAAGACAAGATGATCAATTTCAACAATTGGCTTAAGTATTGGTGTCATTCAAAGGGGATCCAATGCCTGTCAGCCTGGGATGACATGCTCAACAAGCCACGATGCTTCGCTAGGGACGGCTTGCACCTGTCACCCCTGGGCTTTTGGATATTGGCAAAAGCTCTTGCTTCCCCCATAGTGCCTTTTTTAGGCAAGGCTCAAAAGACAAACCCACCTCCATAGGTATCACAAGGGATAAGAAACTAAGAGTAATGCTACTCAATGCCAGAAGTCTAAACCTCAAGATGCACGCACTCGAAACTCTCCTTAGCATGGAGAACATCGATATCTGTGCAGTAACAGAAACCTGGTTCAAGGCTCCTGAGAGCACCCCAGCACTACCAAGTTATACCTCATACCATGCTTTTCATCCCCAAAACTTGGACCGAACCACAAAAGGAGGGGGAGTATAAATATTCATCAAAGATACCCACACCTCCAGGTTGGTGGCACAGCACGAAGCATCAGAGACTATCCATGTGCAACTAACAGTGGGTAAAACTGCCTTCCAGTTTATAGCCTGCTACAGACCACCCTCCCAAACCCAGAAACCCCACTCGGCCTTCTTGAGAACACTGGAAAATATGAAGGTCTCTCCAAACACCATTATATTGGGCGACTTCAACTACCCAAACATAGACTGGGAGCATTACTCTAGCTCCAACACCCTAGCCCAAAGGTTCCTAGAATTTATAAACTCAAATGCTATGGAACAACTTGTTACCACTCCCACAAGAGGGGAAAACATACTGGACCTGATCATCACCAACATGGGGACACTATGCTCCAGACTAGAAGTGTATCCCTCACTGGTAAGATCAGACCATAAACTAATCTCACTGGATATTCACATCCCGACCCCACCCCCTGCCCAGAAAACCACAGTGAAAAACTTCTCTAAAGCAAATTTCACACTCCTCAAAACCGAGGTGGAATCCTTCAAAGCCCCCGAGCCTGTGGAAAACACGGCCCAGACTGCAGAATCCTTTATAAATGCATTCTATGAACACCTTCAGGAATGCATGGATCATGCAACCCCAAATAAAACCAAGACCCAATCCTCCAAAGACAGACGTCCTGTCTGGTGGACCCCAGCCATAAACAAACTATACAATAGAAGGAGGAAGCTACTACATGATAGAGCAAAATCCCAAAAAGGGAAGGCATCTCTGATCAGTATTAGCAAAAAACTACGGGCACTCATAAAATCGTCTAAGCCCAGTTTCTAGAGAAAAATTGCACAGGACACTAAGGATAATCACAAGGCTTTCTTCAGTTATGTTAGGAACCTGGGTGGGAATTCCCAGATATGCTCAGAATTAGTCCAAAATGACAAAAAATACATCAAACCCACAGACATTGCCAACATCCTAGCTGACAGGTTCAGTGCAAACTTCTCCCCCCCTCCCCACCAAAAGGGCAAATATCTATCACAGCAGAGTGCTGCCCCCCTGACATCTCAGATGCTCAGGTAAGAGCCACCCTCTCCAAAGCAAAAAACACAGCATCAATGGGACCAGATGGTGTCCCAGGCTGCATCCTACATGAACTCCAAGAAGAGCTAAACCCAAACATAAAACTACTGTTCAATCTCAGCCTTACTACAGGATATGTACCCAAAGAGTGGCGTACAGCAACAGTGGTCCCTCTCCACAAAGGTGGTGCCTCAACAGATCCTGGAAACTATCACCCCATAAGCCTGACTAGCTTGGTCTGCAAAGCTATGGAAAGGATCATCATGGACCTCATAAATAAAGCTATTGGGGACCTACAGACACTGGATCCTACCCAGTTCGGCTTTGTTAAGGGCAGATCCTGTCACTTAAACCTGGTCGATTTCTTTGAAACAGTCACCAAGGCCACTGACGAGGGAAGGTGGTCCACACAGCCTACCTGGACCTCGCAAAAGCCTTCGATACAATACCCCACTCAGGCATTATAGATAAGCTCACCAGCTTAAATATAAACCCCCTGTGTCACTAGATGGGTTGCAAACTGGCTCAAGGACAGAACCCACATGGTTAGAATTGCTGGAGCCATGTCAGACTCCAAACCAGTTACAAGTGGCGTCCCACAAGGCTCAGTCCTGGGACCTCTATTGTTCGGTATATATTTCTCGGAGGTACAGGCCAACACGGAAGGACTGTGGCTGCCCAAGTTCGCAGATGAATGCAAACTGGGCGCCATAATCAACTCTCCAGCCGACACAAGCATCCTCCAAAAGGCCCTCATAGAAACAGACAACTAGGGCCAGAGCCATGGCCTCAAGCTAAATGCCAAAAAGTGTACAGTCATCCCCTTTGGCAAAAACAAAGTGCCCACAAATTACCACATAGGTGGTAATCCATTAAGTACAGAAGAAGCAATTAGGGAACTGGGGACCCAAGTTGATAGCAATCTCTCATTTGACAACCACGTGGCCAAAGTGGTTAGAAAAACATTTTATATAGCCCACCTAATCATGAAGGGATTCACATCTAGATCAGGGGAGGTCATCGTGCCTCTTTACTCATCCCTCATCAGGCCCATAATTGAGTACAATGCCCCTTTTGGGATGTACCTTACCAGACACCTGCAGCAACTGGAAAGATTCCAAAAGTACCTCACCATGAGGATCAAAGGGCTCAAACAGATGCCATATGCTGCCTGGTTAAAGAAACTCCAGCTCTACTCAGTGGCATACCACCTACTCAGAGGCGATCTGTGTCTGACATATAAAGTCATGTCCAACCCGGAATTAATGGACATGCTGCACCTCAGAAAATCCAAATCCTGTTGAGCTACGCGCTCGAGAGACTTGAACCTCAGCACTGAAATAAATAGGACATGCTCGAGGGACAGATTCATAACCCAGAGGCTCCCTTCACTCTGGAATAAAATCCCAGTCCAGGTTAGGCAGAGTCCCTCATTGACTCTCTTCAAGAGGAATCTTGATGAGTGGATGGAAGATCGGAGGTTTACCCTGGGTATCACTTCTGTGGCACTGTTAGACAGAGGCACAGTATACTAACCTCGAAAAAGCGCATAGCAAAATTCATTTAAAATAAGTGGCGAAAGCCAAACACACTCTGGCTAGGCTTATAAATGCCTTAGGGCAGATAGCCTAGTATGAACCTATGAACCTAAATACTGATGTGTCTGTCGAAGACAGAGGAATTTCTGGTATCACACAGCAGTCAAGAAAACCAGTCCCTCAGTCCAGCTGCTGGCTTGGATGTGGGAGCCAGCGTGTCATTGTGTGTCAGCAGGGGAAGCAGGAGGTTACTACTAACCATAACAATGCATTGTTGACCGTTATGACAGCTTCAAGATGATGCAGTCTGATGGTACTGTAGCATTGTCTTCAACACTGTGGTACAGGGGTAGGGAGCACCCATATCCACAGGTACAGAGGTCTCTGTGGATATATCGGGTCTATATTATATCACTGAATGCTTAAAAAAGAGAACGATGAATAACTGACCCCATGTAAGCGAAAGCTTACAATCTCGAAAGCTCAGAACAGCAATTTTTTTCCAAGGGAAAAAAATTGCTGTTCCAAAAAAAAAAAATTAAAGAATACATAAAGTGGGGGGTAAAGCCCCCCACACCCCCTACTTAAATGTAGCAACTCCGAGATCGCACTACAGTGCCGGAAATGGCAAAGTAATGGAAGCAGCCAAGTGAATTCTTTCACTGGGAAAGTATTCACTTAAAAGCCATTTCACTATTTTGCCTTTTCGTTGTTTTAAGTTTGACCAAGATGCATTCGATAGAATGCATCTTCGGTCATCTAATAAGAACCCAATATAGCTGCAGAGTGCACAGTCTTCCCAGAGTATGGCATACCATCTGTACTTCAGACCCACATATGGGCTCCTCCTGTGTCCCCACCAGACACAGTACTTGATATGTACATTACTTCTGGTGTGGATAAACCCACCATAGAGGAGCTATGCAGGACACTCTGATGCTACCATGACTCCTGTATTGTCCATGATATGTGTGTAGCACTCCCAGTCAACAAACAGATGTGCAGGCCCATAGATAAAGATGGCTGTTACTTATACTGTGCAGCTGGTGTGTGACCGTAGCATGGGTGAGGACATTAAGCAGCAGCATAGTGACCTGGAGTATTGGCATCATGAGAAGATAGTGCTACTAACATCACTGGTGGCAACATTGTACTCTTAGGTAAATGCATGCAACACATTACTAGTCTGCCTTTGTTAGCCATGTGGACCATGGCCATGGGAAGATCCAGGCATGAAATGGTCATGCACAGAATGTCCTATATCAAAATTCACAGATGTACCACCATTGTCATATGCTGGTACATCACCTGAAACCCCAGGTCATGAATGACTTCAGCTCAGTGTGCTCCAACACAACTGCATTGTTTCAGTACATCCCAGCCATGGGATAGATTCACCCCTGATATGCCTAGCACAGTGGACACTGATAACAGCTGCATAATGATACCCCACCTATCATTAGAGGATGTGACCCCTGGCAACAAGCATACAGGACACTGGTAAAAGTCACACAGGGACTCCTCGGATCATTTTCTGGAGTATGTGATTCCTGATATTCAACCACCACCCAGAGTGTGAGGTTACCAATTTCACCTCCAATAACCTTACCTGACAATTTAGTCTACAGTCAGCTATGATTGCGTCATCCTCCTCCACAAGTGTGATGATGACCGCGCCCTCTGTCTGTGTGTGTGTCATCCTCCTCTACAAGTGTGATGATGACTGCACCCTCAGTCTGTGTGTGTGGGCATGTTGCATTGCATATCGCATAGTTCAGCTATGATTGCGTCATCCTCCTGCACAAGTGTGATGATGACTGCACCCTAAGTCTGTGTGTGTGTGGGCATGTCGCATTGCATATTGCATAGTTTTGACTATCATACTTTCATGCAATCAATAACTTTGACTCTTCCAAACTCCGCATATGATTGCTTCACAAGCTTTTTTTGTCCTATGCGTTCTTTTACCCGCAATGAATCTCAACCTGCATTTACTGATAGATACTGTTCCTAGATCACACGTGACAAGAAGCATTTGCAAAGAGAAGTTCCACAGTTAATGAATGAATAAAATAAAAAAATGATAAAAGTAACATTTATTAGTACTACTTTGAGATTACATTAAACAGATAAGAAGTGAGTTAATAAAAATAATACAAAACTACGTTTGTAATATTACTTTGCAAGTACAGTAATATACAAACTTTGGTTTTCAGCATTACAATAGCCTGATATCAGTTTCTGGTGTTCAAAACTTCAAGCTGAGTTTCATTTTTGTGGAAACTGACTGCATTTTAAAACTCCTACTCATAACTAAACTGTATTTGCTTTTACAAATATCTAAATCATACTGATACAGTTCGGGCTTATTTTACTCCAGAGAATTGCATTTTCTCAAAGTTGAGTAAAATCAGTACTGCCTATCCTTCTTCATGCTTTTTTTTCCTTCTTGTCACTGAAAACCAACAATGTTAGCCATGAAATGTTTGCTAATGACCATAAGTTCATGGGTATGCTACATTCTGCTGTCATAAATGCAGCTGTTTTAAAATTCTCTTAAAAATGAGTGAAAAAAGAACACTTTGCCTTTCTAGATGTTAGCTGATTATCATGGAAAGCAAGAAAAACTTTCTTAATAATATGTTATAGGATAGGCCTCATCCACTGCCAACATGGAAAACAATCGTATCAAATCTGTGAAAACTGGTGCTCCATCAGAAGTTAGAGAGTCTACAATGTAAGCTCCTAAACTCTGAAAAAATAAGCGCAATCCTCAAAACATAAAAGTGAAAGTACAAAACTTGCTCTTATAGTTTAAAAAAAAGTGTTTTTTGCATGGGGTATGCCCCTTTGTGCCTGACACTCGTATTACTTATATATACTAACTCAGATATAACTGTCTTATTGAAGAAGGGATACTCTGAGAAACAACAATTTTGGCCTTAGTGCAAGTAACCACACTTAAATTCTCATAGTTTCAAGGATAACACAAATAGCCCTTAAACATACAACAAGAAACCACGAAGATGAAGGTCATGTGATTATTGCAGTTTAGAACAGTAATGTATTTGTAAAAAAAAAGTTATGTTCTTACCATAACGTTCCATCTGTGTTGTCTATCTTCATTCTACATTAACCTGTGGGTCTTGGTTCCAACCCTCGGAACTGACTCAGCCGTTTCATTAGCTTGAGATTCAAAGTTTGAGCTCCTCCTCCCTACCCATAATGCCATTTTCCCCCAGAGTCCCTCAGATTGAGTTTGTTGCAAATATTTATGTACTGTCCCCAAAAACAATTATCTATCAGACAGAAAAGAGTAGAACAACAGGAGCTCAAACAGGAACTATGGTTCCTATGAACATGTCCATCAGGTATCTCAAAGCCTTAGACTGGGGAAGGAGGGGGAAGATTAATGAAAAATGAAGATAGGCAACACAGATGGAACATTATGGTAAGAACATAACTTATTTATCTGATGTTGTCATCTTCATTCATTCATTAACCTGTGGGACAGAGTCTCCAGCTACAGGAACCCAGGGTGGTGTCATGGAAGGATATTCCAGAGCACAGCAGAGCCAAAGGCACTCCTATTTCTGTAAATGATGTCCAATTTAGTATGAGGATTTGACCATGTAGCAGCTGCACAGATGTCATCAATAGCTACTCTTGGCCAAAAGGCTTGAGAAATTGCTATAGACCTCATAGAGTGAGCTTTAATCTGATGTGGTACAGGGATGTTCTTAGAAGAATAAACAAAGGAGATACAGTCCTTTAACCATCTAGCCAAAGAAGTCTTTGTAATTGCTTTACCTCTTTTAGTGTCCGAAAAAGATATAAACAAGTGTTCAGATGTCCCAAAAGTCTCAGTTCTGTCTAAGTAAAAAATGTAATTGTCCATGCACATCAAGTTAATAGAGAGTGTATTCTCCCTTATTTTGAAAGTTAGGGAAGAAAACAGGAAGTTTAATGGAGTGATAGATATTGGCTTCTTTAGCAACTTTAGGTGAGAAGGAAAGGTTGGTGCATAATGTTACCCTTTCCTTGTGAAATATTAAATATGGGAACTTGGAGGAAAGGGCCTGTAACCCAGAAATTCTTCCTGCTGAAGTAATAGCCACCAGAAAAAGCATCTTCCATGAGAGAAACTTTAAATCTACTGTGGCCACTGGTTTGAAACAGGGACGAACCAGTGCTTGCAACATAATAGTTAAATCCCAAGGATCTTTAATGGGAGGATGAAGCATAAAGGTTTCCCCTAAGAAAAGCTTTACAAAGTTTTGATGAAGCTAATGATGAAAAGTCCTTCTCCCAAATGAAAATTGGAAATCGCAGCTAATTGAACTTTAACAGTGGAAAAACTAGCCCCATCATTAAAAAGAAAAGCCAAAAAATCCAACACCACCAGGATGTGGGCTGGAAAAGGATCTATTTGTTTCTGTTGGGCCCATATGCAAAACCTTTTTCATTCACTCTTATAAATCTTCCTATCAGAGGGTATATGGGCAGAAATCAAAATCTTCTGGATAGGGAGTGAAAGCCTAGGATGTCTGACCATCATCAGAACTGGGGAAACCATGCAGTTAGTTTCAGGCCTTGAAGGTTTGGGTGAGGGTGCCTCAAGCAGTGAGATAGAAGATTCAGATCTAGATCTAGTGTAACTGGAGGGCAAATCAGATGAAACCAAAGATAGGTGAACCAGACTTGTTTTGGCCAAAAAAGGATGAATAAGGATTACCTTTCTCTTCAACCTGCATGCCTTCTGCAAGAACTGGAGAATTATTTATTTATTTATTTCAGTTTGATGACTGGGGGGGGGTCCACTGGGCTCAGGACCCCATTTTCAGTGGAGGCCCTGGAGAAAAACTCCAACATTACATAGTAAACATTAGATTTTCAGATTAAAGTTACAATTCAGGATGCAGATACATAAGATAAGCAAAATGCAGTTATTATAGAGGGTGTAGATACATTATAAAATCAGAGACAGAAACTGGTAATTTGGTAAAGCTTCACATTACATAGTAGACATTAAATTTTCAGATTAAAGTTACCATTCATGATTCAGACATGAACTGGTACATTGGTAAAGCACCACCTTACATAGTAAACATTAAATATTCAGATTAAAGTACCCTTCAAGATGCAGATACATAAGATAAGCAAGTTACAGTTAATAATTAGGGTGCAGAAACATTATAAAATCAAACACATGAACTGGTACATAGGTAACTTTGCATATAAGCCATATGTTGAGAGGAAAAAATTCCAATGGTTGTATAGAAAATGTGTCACGTTTGGGTAGTTATGGCAGGGCAAGTACAAATGATAGGGAGAGGAGAACAGGGAGATCAAACTAGATACAATGTATACAAAATGTACATGAGATAACAGAACAGAGAGAGCAAACTAGATACAATGTATACAAAATGTACATGCGATAAAGCTGAAGAGTGAGTCATTCTAGAGGAGTTAAGTAGTAGGCAAAGGGGAAGTAGGGAGAATATGATTTAGAAAGTGGAGAGAAGAAGGCTAGGTGGGTAAGGTGCAATTGCAAATCCAGTTAGAGAAAAAGTAGGAATGAAGATGTGATTTGAAGTTGTCAATGTTTTCAATAGTTCGTAGAGAAGGAGGGAGAGAGTTCCATTTTTTGGCTAGGGAGAAGGACAGGAGGTGCCATCCAGCAGGCCGGATTGGTTTGTAGACTGTGATAAGGTTTAGGTGGGAAGATCTAAGTGGCCTGTTAGGAGTGTATGGTTGTAGGATGTTGGAAAGAGCAGGGCATATAGTACGGTTAAATAATAGCCTATGGACAGTAGTAAGTTGGAGGTAGTCGAGATGGTTGGGAAGTTCTAGCCAGTTGAGTAAGTGGAGGGAAGAGCAATGGTGGGAGGAGTATTTGGCTTTTATGTCAAATTTGGAGATTTTATTGTAACAACTTTCTATTTTGGAAGAGATGGAGGCAGATAGATTAGTTAGTATAGGTGCACCATACAATAGAGAGAGGAGAAGGTAGGTAGTGACAATGGTTTGTCTAGTAGAAGGAGTCAGGTAGTGGATGTTTCTGTATAGTAGGTGGAGTTTTTGATGTTTTTTCTTGATGTTTAGTTGAATATGTGTGTCAAATTTTAGGTGTTTATCTATGGTGACCCCAATTAGTTTGGCATAGGGAACGATTTCTATAGTAGAATTGTTACTTCTAATTTGGAAAGATTTTTTGTCAAGTGGGGAGGATTGTGGGGGGGTGAAGAGTAGTATTTTGGATTTGTTAGGGTTTAGAGATAGATGGTTTTGCAACATCCAGTCCACAGTGGCAGAGAAGGAGGTTTGTGTGTATGATTTAAGTTCTGGGAGGTTGGTGGCACAGCAGATTAAAGTGGAGTCATCAGCATATTGTACTATTTTAGTATTTGGGATGGCTGAGTGGAAATCATTGACAAAGATGTTAAACAGCATTGGGCCAAGAATAGATCCTTGGGGAACTCCAGTAGGATTGGGAAGGAAGTCTGAGGTGCCTTTCTTCCATTTTACAGCTTGAGATCTATCAGATAGGTAACTTGAAAACTAGGATAGGAAATTTTGAGAAAGGTTTAGATTAACAAGGTGGTTGAGAAGATGGGTATGGGAGATAGTGTCAAAAGCCTTGGAGAGGTCTAATAAAACTGTAGAGATGATTTTTCCGGAGTCGCGGGCATAGTTGACTATATCTAAGAATGAAAGAAGAGCAGTAATAGTGCTATGGCCAGGGCGGAAGCCATGTTGGGTTTGAGAGATTAGATGGTTTGTGGTTAGGAAGGGCATTAGTTGGGTGTGAATGCATTTTTCCAGTATTTTTGATATTGGGGAGAAGATGGCTATGGGGTGAAAGTTGGAGATATTATTATTTTTGCCACCCTTGTGGAGGGGATGTATAAAGGCAGTACGCTAAAGCTTAGGGACATAAGATTCTTGTATGGATCTGTTGATTAAGATACTAATGGGGAGGGGGTTGCCATCTGCAGCAATTTTTAAGAATTTAGAGGGAATGTTATCTGGGGCATTGCAGCATGGTTTTTGCTTGCTGAGGAGTTTCTTTATGTAGGAGGTAAGAATAGGGGTTGGGTTGAGAGGCTGGGGTAGAGTGACTAACTTGTGTGGATGGGGTATTTAGGAAAGACTTAGTTCAGCTATAGAGTTAATAAAGAAGGAGTTGAAAAGAGTGGCAATTTCTGGATCAGTCTTAGTAGTATCAGGGCAGGGGTTGTTTTTGGTGCCTGGGTGAAGGAGTGAGTTGATGGATTTCCAGAATTGTTTGGGATTTTTGGAGTGGCTGGTTAGGAGTTTCATATAGTGGGATAGTTTATCCTTGATTATATGTCTTTTGGTGATGTTGCGGAGTTGCTTATATTTAATGAGGGTTTCAGGATGTTTATTGTGCTGAGAATGTTTCCAGCATTTATCGCATTGTTGCATAAGTTTTTTGATTTCCTTGGTTAGCCATGATGCAGGGTTAGGTTTGACTCTTATAGATCGTGGAGGAGCTTGGGTATTAAGTATATTTAGGAAGGCGGAACTGAAATAATCAATGTGTCTATCTAGAGGGAGTGTTTTTAGAGTGTTCCAGTTAGCTTGTTTGAGGGTGTTAGAAAAGGTTGTAGGGTTGAAGTTTGTAAGATTATGAGTATGTATATATTGGTGCTGGTGAAGGGTGGAATGGGTTGCTCGGAGGATAAAGGCAGGCAGGTGGTCACTAATAGAGTCAGGAAGGATGCCTGAGTCTAATATGTTGTTAGGGTGGGTAGTTAGGATCCAGTCAAGAGTGGATCCTGGAGGATTGGTTTTGTTGGGTTTGGTGCTAGAGTTAGTAAATTGAGTAAAGTTGAAGAGATTGACAGATATGGCAGGATTTTGGTTGTTAATTTTATTCCAGTCTAGGTTAATGTCACCTAGAATGTAGGTCTCTAGGTTAATATTACTTGAGGCCCATTGGAGGATTTCTTCTAAAGTAGTAGTGTTCTTACCTGGGGGAATATAGAGGGATATGATGCAGATACTTTTATGATTATTCATTTGTAGCACACCTATTACAAATTCTGCATTGTTAAACTGAGGAATGGGATTTGGGTATGGAATAATAGGGAGTATATTAGAAAATATCAAGGCTACTCCTCCACCTCTTCTATTAATGTGGTAATATCTAATGGCTTGGTAACCAGGGGGTAGAATTTCTGAGTCAGAGATGTATGGTTTTAACCAAGTCTCAGAGATGGCTACTGTGTCAGGTTGGTTCTGGTTAAGCCAGACATGGAAGCTAGTTGCTTTGTTTCGTAAACTTTGGGCATTGAGAGTAACTAATTTAAGGCTGTTGTGGCTGGTAGTTTTGGTAGTTTTTGGAGGGATGGGGTTGTCAGTGGTACTAGATCCAGGGTTAGGGTGTATATCACCTGCTAAAATTAGGTGGATGAAGAAAGAAGGTAGTAGGTGATTTAGTTTTCCTTTTGTGTGTTGGGGATGATATGAAAGAGGTTTAGGGAAGTTGTGTTTTGTTAAGGTGGGTAAGATCTTTGGTTTGAAGTAGTAGAGATAACTGGGCTAGACTAATGAAACTGAGATGGTATGGAGGTGAGGTATTGTGAGGGTGAAATGGGGGCTGGGAGAGGTGCAGTGGGACATGAGAGAAGGGGAAGAGGAGTGGAGAAATAGGAGGTAGTATGGTATAGTAAAATTAGAGTTAACAAGGTGGTAGAGGGGATGAGAAGGGTAAGTAGTAATGAAGAGTTTATAGTGAGATGGTGTAAATTTATAAGATGGAGTATAGAAGGAGGTATAATGTAGGTATAATGTAGGAGAGGTATAAGATATAGAATGAAGAAGGGGAGAGGAGTAGAGTATAGTGAATTGTATAAGGGGAGTGGCTTTTAATTGAGGGGAGGGGGTGAGAAAAAGAGGGGCAGAGAGAGGAGAACTGTGAGTGGAGTGGTAGAAGAGGGGAGGAGACTACTGGCTGGAATAAATGTAGGAGTACTGGGGGGTGGAATTTGGGGGTAGGGTAGGGGAGTGGCATGAGCCCGCAGGGGGAACGAAGCGGGTAGAGCCAAAGGGAGAGATAATTATATAAAAAATTATCTGTATCCAAAGTGAATCAAGCTGAGCCATACGTGTTGTACTGAAAGATTTGCCTTAAAAAGTCAAGAGAAAAGATTTGAGGGCAGGAGACAGTGTTTAGGGTGTAAGCCAGACAAAAACAAAACTGGGGAAGGAGAACAGAAAGGTACTCGCTAAAAATTAATCAAGTTATAGTATTAGCTAGTTGGAGAAGCAACTACTGTGAAAAAACATATACCAGATGTGTGATGCCACCTAGTGGCTAAATGGCAACCTAGAAAGGGTATTTCTTGGATGGTAGCCTAGTTAAGCACAAGGAGACAAGAGTTTAATCTGTAGGGGCGAGAGGTGCCAGTGGGATGCGGATGGCTGCTATCGCGCGGAAGGCAAGATATATAGTTCAGAATTTAATGAGCAAAGAGTAAACTAGCAGATTACTTAGAGTTAGGCTACATACACAGTGCTTTCTGTAGGATAAAGGGATAACATCACTGAAGGGCTGGTTGAGCGATACAGGCATCTTCACAAATATAGCTAGAGGGGGAGTTCTTGTAGTAGCGATTCTTTTATTTACTTTCCTTTGCAATTAAAAGAGGGTGCACTCGAGGTAAAAGGACAGTGCTTTCTGTAGGATAAAGGGATAACTGCAGTGCACTAAAGGGCTCGTTGAGCTCTAAAGGGCGGTACAGGCATCTTCACAAATATAGTTGGAGGAGGAGTTCTTGTAACTGTAGTAGCGAATCTTTTATTTACTTTCCTTTCCCATTAAAAGAGGGTGCACTCAAGGTAAAAGACAATTGGTGAGATGAGCAGCCAGACTACAGGACCTTTTGGAGGGGATGGTGCACACACCAAGTTGGGTCCACCTAATTTAAAAATTGGGTCAACAGGGTAAAAGAATAGAGTAGACCAGGAGGCCAAGCATGGACTAGAGCACCCCTTGGTAACTGTCTCTGAGGAGAGAATAAGGCAAAGTACTTGCTACATTTGTTGTTGAGAGGGGAAGCAAAAATGTCACAGCAGGGTTGACCTATCTTTGGAAGATCATGTTTACCATAGATTGGTTCAGAGACCACTTTTGAGACATTAGTAGGACTCAGCTGAGTCTTCTGCTAGGATGTTGGACTCTCCTAGAATGTGCATTGCTACTAGAAAGTGGTTGGTAGAAATTGCCCATTGCCACACTCTCATAGCTTCTTGACACAGAGGGTAAGACCTGGTTCCACCCTGTTTGTTGATATACCCAACCACTGACACATTGTCCATCTGTATTGCAATAGTTCCTAGAGGAAGAAAGCTGTGTAGCTCTTGCAATGCCAAAAGAACTGCTTTCATTTCTGGGACATTGATATGCAAGTTAGTCTCCTGGGGCATCCACGTGCCTTGAACCATTTAACCCAGATAATGCCCCCCACCTGTCTGGGAGCATCCATGGTCAATGTGGTCTTTGGAAAAGGAAGAACGAAGGGTCATCCTTGAGTAATATCTGCAGAGTGAAGTCATCATAGCAGAGATTCTTTGCATAGTCATGAAAATCTGATGAGAAGGCTTAGACTATTTCTGTGTAAAGACCATTGAACCACAAACATCCATTGTAAGATTCTCATGTGAAGGCATGTTGTGGGCAACAGGGGAATCATAGGACTGAGATTTCTGAGAATCAGACTCGCTGGAGGATTTGGTATGGCCAGGATTTGTTTGACTTGAAGGCATAGGTTCAACACTCGAGCCGCTGTGAGACAAGCCTGAGAGACTGTCATGTCTAGATGTACCCCTATGAAATGAATGACTTGAACCAGTTCCAGATAGGATTTCTCTAAGCTGAGAGCTATGCCAAGATGTGGGGCCAGCTGCAACAGACAATCCCTGGCCTGAATCAGATGATGCCTGGTTGGAGTGGTCAAGAGTCAGTCATCTAGATAGAAAAGTACTTAGAATCCCTGCAGGCTGAGATGAGCTGCAACCACCACCAAGCATTTGGTGAACACCCTGGGGGCTGTGGTGAGACCAAACGGGAGTGAACTAAACTAAAAATGAATGGATAGCAGCCTGAAATTAAGATATCTTCTAGAGCACATGTCCATCTTAATGTGGTAGTACACATCCCTCAGGTCTATTGACCACATCCAGTTGTTCATCCACAGTAGAGGTAGGATGGAGTGAACCATGACCATCCTGAACTTTGTGTTCTTTACCGATTTGTTTAGCGATATCAATTCCAGAATTGTCCTCAAGTCCTCAGTCTTCTTCGGCACCAAAAAAAAAGTTGACACCTGATCTGACTTGATCAGGAGAGACCTCCTGGATGGCTCTTTTTTGCAGCAATTTTGTGATTTCTATGGCTGCATCCTCCCTCTGATTGAGTGGAACATTGGGGAGGAGATAATTTTGTCCTGGTGTCTCTAAAATGGGAATCGAGTGTCCTCTAGATATGATCCTTAGCACCCACTGATCATTCGTGATGGCTTCAGAAATGATCAGTGGGTGCTAAGGATCATTCGTGATGGCTTCACAGGCTTCACAGTGCAAGTAAAAGCACCCCCAACTGCCTTCTCCAGAGGAAGGCAGTTGGGCAACTGTTCAGGGGCACTGGAAGCATCTGTCCGAGAAGGACTCACAAGACCCTTCGTTCTGCAGACCCCCTCTCACACATTTGTGGTGTCTGCCATTATGGCTATTTTCCTATCTGCCTCTGGGGAAAATTCTCCCTGAGAATCCTGAAAAGGACCCTGAGATTTCTTGAAAGTCATATTTCTACTCCCACACTGGTTCCTGGAGAAGGACCTTTGTGGGGTAGAAAAATGGATTCCGATGGCAGACAGGGTCTTCCCATCTTTCTCACTGTGGGAGAGTGTGTCTCGAACAGTGGGCCCAAACAAGGTTGATCCATCAAAAGGCACATTTATGAAGGATGCCTTGAAAGGTTCCACAAAGTCACACAGCCACATCCAGGCATGATGCCTTATGGTGGTGCCCTTGAGGTGCCCTCTGCTGCATGGGATATCAGCCTCATGGATGCATTATACAGGGAGTGGAGGGTGGCCATTCTGGAGGAGAAAACCTTCTGATCCTCTGCAGACATGGACCCCTGGAGTAACGTTAGGGAGTTCCTTGACCAGGTCCCTCGTAGTCACGTAAAGATAGTTTAGCACTCTCAAGGTGAAAGTGGCTTTGGCAAAAACTTTTTTAAAAATCTGTCTAAAGCCCTAGAGTCCCTGTTAGGGGGATGGACAGAGGAGCTCTCTTGGGCCAGATCCTTTTTGGTGGCTGCCACAACAACCATAACATCAACCAGAATACCATTCATCTGAAAAGGTTTGTCCTGGGGAGCACTCAAGATTTTGCCTGCATGCTTGGGGATGGACTCTACTATGTCTGGTTCCTTTCATGCCCTTGAAGACACTAACTCACTGAGCAGGACTGCAGGGGGAGATAGCCAGGATGTAGATGGGCCAGACCTGAAAGCCTCCAACAGCACTGTTTCCTCAGAGGAGGGGTTTCGAGAAGACCATCCACCTCTTTGGTGGGGGATCTCTAAGATGTCTCCAAAGGAGACATTATCTGGTGGAGATCTTGGGGACCCCTCCCCTTCCTCAAAATCAGTGTCAGTGGTGACAAATTCCTCTGGGGAACCAATGTGCCTCTTCTTTCACAGCCTCTTCTGAGGAACCGCCTCAGTGGGATGCTCCAGGTAGGTGCTGGAAGATCTCTGGGGGGTGTACAGATGGGACAGTATGGAGGCTTCCAAGGGCTGGCTGCCCACATGGTAGAACAGATGCCTCAAAGAAAGATCCAGTGTGGATGGAGAGGTTCCACAGGGGTGAGAACCGAGGGTCTTCCAGAATGAGAGAGGGCCCTCTCCACCATTTCGAAGGCAGAAGGACTCCAAATGCCTGAGGGAAGTCCTCCCTGACCTGAGACTAGCAGAATGGACATCCCTTGGGATCCTTGAGTCTCCCACTCCAAAGGGGGAGTCAGAGCTGAGCTGTTGAATGCCAAATCTCTGAGGGGAAGCAATAGTTCTGAAAACTTTGGAGTCAAAGTCATCCCTCTGGAGCTGATGTTGTGGCTACAGCTCTGAGACACACTCCCAGAACAGTCCCAACCACATCGGGGAGATAGTCAGAGGCAAACATGTGATCACTATTGGCTCCGACATCTCAGTTCCTGGGACCAATGGAACCAATGATTCTGAAGTGAAGGTCAGATTTTAGAAGTAAAGCCTCATGAATCCAGAGGGGTATGCAGCAGGCAAAACCCCATCTGAATCTGTGCTTCAAGAAATTGCCTCATCAATCTACCAGCATCCTTATTTGATAGAGTCTGAGAAGACCTGATGGAGGAGGATGTGGAAGCAAGTCTAGATGTCCTTTTTAAAGAGGTCTCCTGGAGGGGAGATCTTTGATGCTCAGCCCTGAACTAGGAAATGAGGTCCTGGACAGAGAGCCAACAGTTGTAACTGATGTTGATGTTGAAGGCTCCAAAGCCTTTAGATCCATCAGTTTTGGCACCTTATTAACAGGCTCTGGCTGAGAAGGAGGAGACTGGTCAGGAGAATGCTTTCTTGTTTACCAGGCCTTTTTGTGCTTTCTAGAGGAGATTTGAGTCCCTGAAGAAGAAAGAACAGAAGCAGGGGAGGAAGAAGGCAGTAACCCCTTTATATTCAACTTGTTTTGGTGATTTGCCAAAGCTCATGGGTGTAAACTAGCACAGATCGAACAATCACTATTTAAATGAGAAGGTCATAGATGCACTCCCTGTGAGCATCAGACAAGGGAATTTTGTACCCACAGAAAGTGCACTTCTTGAACTGTAGTGGGTTATCAGCCCTGTCTGACTTAGATTCGGACATAATGAAGAAGAGGGAAAAGGGCTATGATGGACAGAAAACCTGATTTACAATTCTACTACAGAAAAGCTAAAGAAGGTAGGAAGAGAGGTAACTGACAAGAAAGGAAAAATGTTTATCTTTAATTCTCTGCGAAAAAACACACTCAAAAGGAGGAGCTCAAAAGCACCAAAACCTTGCTGCTTGTTTGACAAGCGGTAAACAAGATCTGAGGTACTCTGGGGGAAGCGGCATTATGGGGAGGGAGGAGGAGCTCAAAATCTTAAGCTGGTGAAATGGCCGAGTCAGTTCTGAGGGTCATAACACTAACTCAATGAGAACCACAGATTAATGAACGAATGAATATGACAACATCAAATTAGTATTTAACTGTAATGGGTTATATTTTATTTGGGTCTGTTTTAATTCCAGGGCCCATTTCAAAGATCTTAGTAACTGTGAATGCACAATGTTTTAGTGATAAATTAATGATCTGAATTGACTCTATATGCATTTTGTGTGTTGCAGAGTTATAATTTCCTGTACATGGTGCAGATTTTGCAAAACAGATAATGTAAAAGCAGTCTGGCTAATGCTGATTTTCCTTTATTTCTAAATTAAACAGACATTAGGTCTGTGTAACAAAACAGAGCAAGAGAAATATGCAAAATAGATACATATTTAGCCCTACTATAAAAATGTTTTTTTTTTACAGACAGAACTTGTTTCATTGTATTCGTGGTGTGCATTCTTGAGAATGTATTATTCCTAAACTTAAATATCTATGAGTATCTTACAGCCTTAACGTATTACACAGAATTGTAAGCAGATGTTTGGAAGAAACTTCAGCAAATAATATGACTATTTCTATTTTATATTTTCACTTAATCTGTGTTACATGTACATATGATCATATAATTTCGTTTCACATTTATGGGCATATTCCATGTTTTTTGTAAAAATGTTTGTTTACTATATCTGGTGCTCCAGCAGAGAAGCCTTTCATAAGCTGATATGTTTTCAATGCATGTTCTCAGCAAATAATGTCTGTACCATTTTAACTATGATGATCCGTTTTTCTTGCTTTAATAATGAACACAAACTTGCATACTGTTTCCTGTAGGATTCTTTCTAAACAAGGTAATAATTTCTAACTTCAAACCAAAACATAACAGCTTTTACAAGAATTCCATAAATACCTGCTGGAAACTGTGAAAGGAAAGAATTTATACAAAGTGTGAAACATCAGCAAATGTCAGCTTACACCTTTTCAAATTGCATGAAATAATGCATCATCTGCAATATTTACTCTTCAGTAAATGAATAAAAGTATCTCTCAGAAGCCACATCAAAGTGTATTTTGATGTGATGAAACCAATATACAGTAATACATTAGTTACATAATCTAAATACTAAACTAGGATGTATTTTAAATTCAAGTACCTTGCCCCATGAATCAAAGAAATAAATATACTTTTGTCTTTAGGATCCATAAGGAGATAACATAAGCATCCGGATTTCAGAATCTTTTTTTTTTCCAATACGCTGCAGTATAGTTCCCTGTTTAACAAGCAACACACTGGCACGCTTGTTAATATTCATTTCATAACAGCCAGACTCTCAGGAGTATAAGTGTTTTAGCACATTTCTGTCACTAAATGACTTACAGTTTTTACAGGGCACAGTATGTGTGCTGTTTTCTGCAGCTGTGATGCAGGCTTGTTTATGCATAGCTAGACAAACTTGCTCATTTCAGACATTTCTACAGAGAATAATGCCATTTATAAGGTTGTACCTCAGAAATGGGGTTACTTTGATATCAATAAAGCATGACAGTAGCTCCGGTGCTTTATTATTGACAAGGGAACTAGAACAGGTAGTCAAAACCAAAACAACTAGAGTGTCTGCACGTCTTTTCTCAGCAAAATAAGAGTCTTTTTCACAACACATTTATTTCAAAGGATATTGTATTTCAAAGAATTCAGAGATGAATAAGTTATATCCTAGTAATGCACAGAATGTGACATGTACGCCAGCCATTAAAGGGCTCAACAACTACACAGGGCATGTAGATACTTTCAGAGTGCTTCTTAAAAGAAAGAGTATTGTAGCTCTCTTCCACTCATTGCATGCAACATAGTTTTTTTTTTTAGTGAGTAAAATATAATGCTGTTGAGCAGTGCAAGCATATTTTTCATGTTTGCTTTGAAGAGAATAAGATGAAACATATTAATATGCAATGTTTATAACACTGAATTTTTCCATTTTATTTTTATAATGTTTCCTTAAGTCTCTCACACTCATGAAACTTTTTTGCAAAAATCACTCCTCCCCTTCTACACTGGAAAATGTGTTCTGCTTATATTCCATTTTCCTTGCACTAACTCATACTGATCTATAAATATATTTAGGCTAGTTATTATCTCCTCTATATGCTTAACTATAACGGTGTATTTCCTGTAGATGGCTGGGTTGTGTTTCAAATGGGTCTGAATGGATTAGTCCACTCAACTAGTCAACAAGCAAGCAATAATTAAGTGACACCACAATTATTTTACATTGACATATTTAACCTACTGTTGTATACTTCTAAACAAATATCCTAAATGTGTTTAAGATATAATGATGTGAGGATGTTTGAAAAACATCTATTCTGCTTATGAGTCTAAAGCCAGTAAACTAAAATACCTCAAATGACTGGCTTGCTTTGTTCTTTCTTTGCAATAGTTTGTATCACCTCTCATTTACCAGGAGCATAGTTATGCTGGGGGAAAACGGGGGAGATCCCAAAAAAACAAAAAAAGCCAGCACTCTGTCTTCAGTGGAACCAGTTTGTTGCACATTCACATACTGGTTTCGGCTGTATAAGCCTTCATCTGCATAAAAAGACAACAGTGACATCAAGCCATAAATACTTTGTATTCTATTCCAAATGGTCAATTACAAGCAGTCATTCAGCCCCAGAGAAAACAACCCTCTTAACCTAATAATCCAACTCTTCTCTTTTTTGTCCAAAACCCTGTGCCACCCTCCTTTATTATTCATATTTATTTATTTATTTATTTATTTTTATTTTACATTTGTTAACTGGGCTAGTCTAGCTGGATATATTTCCATTTTCAGTAGAGGTTTGATAAAATCAATAAATTGTATAATATATAAGTAAGAACAGTACAATAGGTAGTTACAGTTCAGTCCTTACATGGATAAACTGAAGGACTGAGGAAGAAAAGTGAGAGAGAGAGGCATTTAAACTAATTTTGTTAATGCTGTAAAATAGAACCTAGCCGTGTTATGTTTTAAAGCCACAGGTGTCTAAGGGGATGCAATAGGTAGATGCCAATCAGTCGCCAGTCAAACAGAGCAGGCATTCATTTCTATACTGGCATTTAGAAATGAATGCCGATAATGTTTTTGTGGTCATAATTGAAGTGCTTCAGTGCTTTATGTGTAGTATAAGGTGTAGCAAAATGCCTGCTGCTACTTTGTTACAAATCTGTAAACAGTTTGATACAGTTTAAAATGCAGAAAGAGGTTTTTCTTTTTTCTTTTCTGTCAGAGAAGCCCAGACTGTCATAACAATGTAACAATGTAAATGAGTTAGCTATCCCTCTGCATTAAGTATAATTTTATTTTTGTCTCTGGTGTCACAAAAAATATTTATATTTACACAAGAATATTAGTTATCATCAGAAAGACAAAATGAAACTGAAAACATTGACTAAAAACATTGACCACATATATTATATACTGCTAATGATCACAGGTGAACTTGATCAAAACACAATACATCAAACAATTTCATCTATGATCACTTGCATCAAACAGGAAAACTAAGGCAAAGAAATCAGTGCAAATATAAACAGAGTAACGTATGTGATCAGACAAAAAACAAAGGGAAACATCCAGGTAGGACACAATCAATAAAAGGTACCTATGCAAAACAATAAGTTACTCAAATTAATCTAACAAATACATTCCTTTGAAACTATACGCAACATAAAATTAAACACTTGCATTCCTATTTACCCTTTTAAAACTAACTTAATTATCCTTCACTAATATCACTGTTTTACATCAAAAAGAAAAGTAACTTTTAAACTCCATGTAACTCTTTAATGTAAGACCATCTCTAAGATCCAATCAAGTTATTACAGTTACTGTGCTACTGCATATAGTTCGTGTGTGTGCGTGTGTCTGTGTGTGCGTGTGTGTGTCTGTGTGTGTGTGTGTGTGTGTGTGTGTGTGTGTGTCTGTGTATGCGTGTGTGCATGTGTGAGTGTGTGCATGTGTGTGGCAGAGTATAGCCCTTCTCGATCTTTTTATACATACTTAACTTCTTGGTACTACTACAAACACTCTCAAACTAATTTTTTAAAATACTAATTTGTTTGACTTACCATTCCAAACACTATACTGTTAACATGAATGATGTATATGATACCATGTATGATGCCAAAGTATGTAACTGTTACGTTGCTGCCTTATGGTCCATTTGGTGACTGATGAGTTGTATGTATTTATCTGCACTTACATTAAATTCTCATGTATGTATGTAATTGTTATGTCTCTGCTTTACAGTGCGGGAAGTGGCTGAAAAGCATCCTGCACCAGCCCACTCACCCAGTTAGCAAATAAATAGAATAAAACAAATTAAAGCATACTGAATGCATTAGTCCAAGTGTTTCATTTTATAATCCAGCTAAATCCACCATAACAACACCTCCACTGCATAAATCTTTAAAATATTTATTTTATATGAGGGTGTTCTTTTCTCACATCTCTGGAATTTATATATACTAACTTCACTTTTGCAAAACCGCAAAGCAAGTAAAACAAATGCACTTGATACAGACATGCTCAGCAGCTCGACTATTCAATCAACTGTATTGCAAATGATTTTTACACCGAAAAAGTTCACAATGAAAAGAAACCTTTGACCAATTGTTGACCTTTGACCAATTGTGTATATATATATATATATATATATATATATATATATATATATATATATATATATATATATATATATATATATGGGTCTACTTCACATGATCGAATGTTCAAATGTTCGAATTCCATATTGCCGAAACCATATGATCAAACATTTGAATGTTCTAAAATGTGCAGTAGATCTGCAAAACATAAACAACAAAAACAAAAACTGTATATGCACCCCACACCCCCCACAACTTAAATATACCAACTCCGAGATCACACTACAGCAAGGACAAGGGAAATCTCCTGGCCCACGCTGTATGCCGATCCCCATTCGGAATTTCGAAGTTTTAAAACTTTGAACATATGGTCTTCGACCATATGGGTTTCAAAGTTTTAAGATTTGAAATTCTGAAGGGGACCTACATATATATATATATATATATATATATATATATATATATATATATATATATATATATATATATATATATATATATATAGGTTTAATATGGTGTGTGCGATTGTAAGTACATTGAATACATAATGTTCAAAATCACAGTTTGCATAAGTCTAAACATTGAACTAGCAATGATCGAGTACTAAATGTCTAATAGTGAAGGTGAGTCAACCAATTGCAGTACGGCGTATTGACATACGTATACACGCAAATCGCGTCATGCCTGAATTCGTTTCAAAATACCATGATATTCCAGAACTGCATATATGTCTGATAGAAGGGTTTGTGTGGTGTATCAGTTGAGTTAAAGAAAGTGTAGCATCTGAAATAGACAAAATGTCACAGTATGTATTGTCATTTTTAAACTAAGGGGTTCTGTATTATATAGTATGCAAAACTGCAATATTGTCTCTAATTCTTCTCTCAGTAGGAAGAGTGATGTTACTGAGGAAGTTGAATTTCAGCCTGGAGTACTTGGAAATGTGTATGATACAGTGTTAAGTCAAAAGGGGAAAAAACTGCTTTGTGTAGACGGTTATCAATATATCCAGGAAAGAACAGTAGAGAATTGTACGTAATGGTGCTGCTGTAAAAAGTTAAATGAAAAATGTAGGGGTAGATGTATTACTGATCTGACAGGAGAAGGCTATAAATTAGTAAAAAGCACAGGTCATTACCACGCTCCTGACAATCTTAAAAGTGAAGTATATAAGGTCAGACACAATATCGAAAGGAGGGCTGAAGTTTCTATAGAGGATCCTTGTAAAGTTGTATCTGAAATTTTGTTGGAGACTCCCATTGAGGCTGTAAATGCATTGCCTAATACATCAGCATTGAAGCAGTCAATAAATAAAGTAAGACAGCTAAAACATAAATCTATATTCACTGACATCACCAGTTTATCCCAGTTAAACCCAAAGCATTTAAGTATAAAAAACGGAACATGCATTGTTGAGCATAGTGGTGCAAATAGTTCATCTGGTAATTGTGTTATCATAACTACACAAAGTAACTTGCAATGGCTGTGTATGTCTGAATTTATTTTACTGGATGGGACATTTCCCATCAGTACAACAGAATGCAAACAGATATATACTGTTCATTGCAAAGCAGAGGATACTGGTGTAGGCAAGATAATTCCTGTGGTGTATGATATATTACCCTCGATTTCGAAAAGGGAGCAGTTAATGCTATTAAGTCGCATTTCTGCAACAGTGTTGCCAAGGGTTGCTGGTTTCATCTGTGTCAAATAATTTGGTGTCAAATACAAAAGCTACATCTGGCATCCTATTATGGCACTAACAGCTCATTTTAATTGTTATATAAACAATTACCAGCCTTGGCATTCATTAATCCAGAATACGTAGCTGATATGCCTGAAAATGCAAGACCTTTATGTTGATTCTTTAGGGAAAACTACCTGTTGGGCAGGCCACGGCAATACGGCATGAGATATAATACTACTGAGTGATTACCCCCAATGTTTGACATGACATTCTGGAACCAATGGAATACATGCACACTCGGTTATCCCAGAAGCCAGAATGCTGTAGAGGGATGGCATCGCTGTCTCTGTAGCCTGCTTGGGAAACCTAAATTATATATGTTGGATGTGCTGCATACTATTCAGTTGGAACAGAACAGGGTTGAAGACATAAAAAGTAGAATATTAGCATGCATGCCATCATCTCCTATGAGGAGGAGACTTATGGATCAGGAAGCTTATTTTGATAGATTACTTGCTCGGAGAGATGAAATGACTATTAGAGGGTTTTTGCATTTAGTGGCATAACACTGATCTTTTTGATATGGCTAGTGGCTTTTATAAACATTGTTTCTTATGATTTGCACAATGTGTTACAGTGGAATTTTACTTTCATCGAAGAGTGACCACCATTTGGTGATAAGGATTACTGGGAGTGCACGTTGGTGTTTAGCAGACAAAAAAAAAATTTGTTGTCAGTATTTCTGCAGTTGTGTAAAGTAACAGCGGTTCATGTACCTGGAAGGACACTTGCAAGCAACAGGATATGTACATACATTCCGTTTTTTTAAACCGTTATATTGTTGACTGTAGTCATGGCAATGACAACACCATCGCATTACGGCAGCTGCAGTTCCTGAAGAAGCGGATATCAAAAACATCGGACACAATGTCGTCTATACTATTTTCGACATTCTGCCATTTTGAAACTTTCAAATTCAACATAATTTTTCGAATATTACAAGTCAAGAACTATGAGCATGAGCAATGAGCCCAGCACATTTTCTATTCATCTGAAAGTTTGTTCCGTTACATTTATCTGCTTCAACTTCAAAGGAGACTTACCCTTAGTCAAATCAGTCAGAGGGCATACAGTACTGAGAAAATTAGGAACACATTTCTGATAATAGCTACTCAGGCCCAAGAAGGCCATAACTTTCATTGTAGTAGTTGCCTTGGGCCAATTTTTCAGTCCTTCATCTTTTTCACCCTGCAGTTTCAGAAGCCCTTGCCCTAATACCTAGCCAATATAGGAGGATGCTGCCATTAGTTGGGTCAGCCATCAGCCAGGCTTGAGAAAGAGAACTTAACATGTATTCACCCTTGGGTACATAGTTTTCCCAATCTTCAGAGACTAGTTCAATATTGTCACAGTATTGTCACAGTAGCTTGCTGCATATTTGATTTGGGGTTAAGGAGTTTGTCCATCAGCCACTGGAATGTTGCAGGTGCTCCATGAATATGAAATAAACAGCACTCTATAAGGGAACAGCCCATCTAAGGTGCACCATGCCATTTTCTCCATAATACCAGGGTCAAGTGGGATTTACCAAGAGACTTGGTTCAATCTAAAGTGAACAGAAACCTCACCTTGCCCAATCTCTCCATCAGTTCATCCACTTGGGGCATGTGATATGAATCAAATTTTGATATGCTGTTTAGCTTCCTGAAATCTTTGCAAAACATTATAGACTCATCTAGAATTGGAACCGGTACCAGTGAATTATTCCACTCATGCTAGGATTCTTCTACAACCCAAAGTTTAAGCATTTTAATTATATCTTCCCTAACTTCTTGGTCTGGAACTCACATGTGTTATGGTTTGTATGTACTTTTTCTCCAGGCACAATGTGTATGCTGAGATAAATTCATTTCACCAGGCAACTCTGAGAGCACTTCTTAATTCCTAGTTAATTCTGTTACCTCTTGTTTCTTTAGGCTATATGCTGTCTCCCTTAAATTAACTTCAAGACATACTGCAGGAACTTATATATATATATATATATATATATATATATATATATATATATATATATATATATAGACACTTTGGCTTCATTTTGTGGTTTTAGGACATTTATGTTGTCAAACAGTTTGAGTTTCCTTTTCTTAAGTTGTCTCACCTTATAATTCACTTCATTTGCTTTCTCTATCACTTCAAAAGGGCTTTGTCACTTTGCAAGTAACTTGTTTTCAACAGTGAGTAATACTACCAGTACTTTATCTCCTGATTTGAACTCTATTAGATATGCATTTCTGTTATATGCTCTGTGCTGCACCCTCTCCATATATTCTTACTTCACTCATTTCAGTTCTTAACCTGTTCGGTAGATCCATAAAATGTCCTATCCTACTTTAAAAGGGACTGTTTTCTTTCTCCTATGTTTCTTTCACAATATATAACCAACATTGAGGATGTTTATCATATAGCAAATCAGGTGGTATGAATCCAGGTGAGGCTTGGGTCACTCCTCTTACAGTACAGAGAAGCTATAGCAGGAGAAGATGCCAGCTCTTCCTCTCTAAATCAATGGACTTTCATAAATTAGACTACATTTTTTAAAGCATTCAGTTACTCCATCTTTTTTGAGAGGGTATACAAATATTCTTCAAGGTTTCACTTCACAGCGCTGACAAAGTTCATGCATCATGCAGGAAAAGTTGTGGATGGCAATTAAAAAAGAGATGAAGGATTTTATCTGAGAAGGAATGACAGCAAGGGTCAAGTGGGATAAGCTGATTCTACCAGAAGAACAAGGTAGGTTAGGATTATTTAATTTGAGTGGGGGTATTATAGAGCAACACAGTTAAGGCTCTTATAGATAACACAGGCAGAAAACTATAATTCAAAGTGGAAAGGAATGTTGCTGACACAGGGAGGAAGCACAAGCCATAAGGAGAGATTGGGATTTTGGAAGCAGATTCTTAAGGAGAACAACCAAAATCATACAGAGTATTATATTCATAAAATAGCAGGGAGTACTCTAAGAACCAAACCAGCATGAGAATGAAGAAATGATGTTGCTGATAGGGATGACTGTGGTCAGGGATACATATGATAGGCAAGAGGGGGCTGCTCCATGGGAAGTTTCTGTCCTCCTTGAGCTTGCCTTAGGACACCTGCATTACTCGTTGACAGGTGTACCACCCCAGCGTGAAACTCCCCAGCTCACACTGTCCCCAGACCGGGTGAAGCCCAGATGCATGGGTGCTTGGAGCAAGAAGCGACAACCCCTCCCTCGCCTTACCGGGTAAGTGAAAAAATTATAAGAGTAGTGGTATTTCACCGGTAGCTGAGGCCTCCCACTTATTCTACACCTCTCATGTCTCTTCACAGTGCTAGACTAGAGTCAAGCTCAACAGGGTCTTCTTTCCCCGCTGATTCTGCCAAGCCTGTTCCCTTGGCTATGGTTTTGCTAGATAGTAGGTAGGGACAGTGGGAATCTCGTTCATACATTCATGCGCGTTACTGGATTGTTTATAAATGATGTATAATGTTTGCAGCTACAGTTGTTTCAATGGTGTCTGTAATGTAAACTGCTTGCAACTAATGTGATATCATTTTGTATGTTTTTCATTTATATACTTGTAAGACTGCCTTTGTCATATGTGAAAATGTAATAAAGATGTTTGGGGGAAAAAAGTTCATGCATCACTTGGGACACAAATGGGGTACATTACACAGTAAGAATTTCTTGGGGAATTCATAACCTACAAAAGAACATTACTTGTTTATTCACTATTGGCACTGCATTAACTCTTCATAGAGGTACTTCCTCATGAAATTTTATTATGTAATCAGTAATAACCAGGATATACTGATGGCCACTATTCAGTTTTTCAAGTTGACCCATAATGTCCATCACTATGCATTCAAAAAGGACATTTTTGGATAAGGGTATAAGATGACTCTTAAATCCTGAGTTAGGTTCTACCTTTTGACACTTTGGATAGACTGCATTAAAGTTGTCTATCTTCTACAGGCTATTAAAAGTGATCAAAAAGTCTGTTGTCCAATCTAATCCATTCACATATCCATCCATCCATCCATCCATCCATCCATCCATCCACAATCCCTTTTCCTATTTTTTGCACATGCAGTCAGGGTGTCAATTCAACAGTGACAATTGGGCTCTGAAAGCTTTGGAACTAAAAACTGTCTCAATATCTGTTCCTTTCTTTGGTTACCTTGTAAAACATTCCATTTCTTAGTTCAAAGTAAGGGTATATAGTGGGTCTGTTCCGTTCTTTTGACTTCTCCATCTACTCTCTCTTTCTCTCTCTCTCTGTTCTCTCTAGCTCTGCTTAATGTAATATCTTCTCGCTGGGCTTTTTTGAAATTGTCATGGCTTATCTGGAGGACAGCCAAGTCAGTATTTTCCTCAATATTCTAATTTGAAGTAGTTATGGCTGTATTACCCAAAGACGGTATTGTAGAGGGGAGGCAAACATATGACAACATCAATATAACAATAATGATCCAGAGGGATACAGAATGTAAGAAAATACCACCATTGTTGGTGTAAGCAGTGATTTTATAAGTAAGGCAATGGAAGCATTTGCATTCCCTGATACAACAGTAAGTTTAATTAGGATGATATATGAAAGATTGGAGGCAAAAAATAAAGTGGGAGAGCTCCTCTCTGATATGTTGTGTCCGAACAAATGAACCAGGCAGTGGTGTCTTTCTTCCACTTTGTTATTTGCTATGGGCACTGGCAAAGGAAATGATGGACTCAGAAATTCAAGGATATAATTGGCATGGTAATTAAGAAAAAATGGCTTTATTTGCAGATGATATTATTTTGTACTTAATAAATCCAGAAAAGGGCATCTTGGTGTTGTGGAACATTTTGGGACAGTTTCAAATCTTAGAACTAGCAAAAAACAAATAAAATTACAAGAACAAAACCCAACCTTGGAAAACACTGCTATGTGCATCCACACCTGGACCAAGTCATTAACTATTTAAAGTGGTACTTACCTCCTAACTGCAAGTAATATATATATATGTACTTTAAGGGTGGAGGCTTGATTATATTATCTTGCAAGTTTTAACTCTGATGAAGTCTCATTAACATTGAGAGATGAAAGTGCTTAGTTTGTTATTTTTATATAGTTTTAATAAAATCTTTATGCTTTATACCTGTTGCATGGTCCATGCTTGTCACAAGGAGTCACAATTTGGACTTATTGGAGTGAGTTTGTGTTTTTATTTGCTCCACTGAGCTACAAGAAGATTTTGGCTGAACTGCCAGGTTCGTGTTTGTCGCATGTAGTGGTGTTTGGGATTTACTAGAGTGTCTTTGTGTTTCATTTTGCTGTACTGAGTTCCAGGAAGATTGTGGCTGTGTGGTGTCTTCATTTTGTACTTGGTCCTGCAGTCTGCCAGTGTGACCCATAACAGTTGCAACTCTTTTTGGGATATAAAATTAATGAAGATAAAACAAAAGCTATAGCCGTAAATTATGTATCCACAAATAAATTGGTTCAACAATACCCATATTGTTCAACAGATTAAAGAACTGTAGGGTGAATCTTTAGAAAAAAAAAAGGAAACATTACATAGAAATAAATGGAATCTGTAGAAACAATACATGCAGAACAATGTTCAGCAGCAGGAGTTAGGTTTAAGGGAAGGCAGGAATTGAACAAATTATATAATGTTGGACTGATGATAGTTATAAAAAAGAAAATATGTGATGTATATTGTATGAAAATAAAGCAATTGTTCATATGGTTTGCTTTCTTTTTTATTAATCTATGTGTATCTATGTCTTATGTGATAATGTAATAAAGGTGTTTAAAAATATTCTAATGTGGTGTATGCCACAGCCTTTCCTCCCACAAATACAGGTACAAATTTTCCACCTCATCTAGTTCATCCACTATAAAGAGAAACTCATGAAAACAATGGTACTGTCTGCTCCCCTTTCCGTTCCTTTGTTTATGGAAGTTTTTTCAGGCACTTCCTTAAAATCTGGTCTACGTTTGGGCAGGCTGTCTATTTTGGTGTAGAACAGTGAAACTTACAGTTTTGTTCAGATTTCTTTCTTTTTTTCTCAGTATGAGATCCATCTGTCACCACATTAGTTTCTATACTTATTTCCCTTAAAGTATTCTTAACTAAAGTTCTTCTTGGCAATCTCTATATTGACTTATTTTATAACTTATGTTGAATTCTTTTGTTAAAATGTATCTTTCTTGTCAGTTTCTAAACTGATTTCTGCAAGTCTTTTGACAAAACTCAGCACTGGATTTATTCAACACTGCCACCAATAGCCAGTCATTAGACCCCTGTGTGTCTTCTAGTCCTGTATTTTTTTCTTTACTAGAGATATATACTTATGGCAGTATAGGGTTTGATTTTCACCTTTGAAAGGAAATTAACTTGTCTTAAAATAATACTCAAGGGCAGCTAACCTAGTACTTACCACTTAATCTATAACCTTTTAATAAACTGTCAGTTGGCAAGTATCACTTCTTGAACTTCCTCCATTTGTACATCAGTGAAGTTGTACTGCTACCCAGTCTGCAGGGGTTACGCACCCCATTCTGCAGGGGTTGCCTTATCACAGTGGTGCACCTTCATTTTTAGTTTCTGTCTTCTAACAGCCACATCAAAATTCTGCCTCAGGTCATTTGTTTATCTTTGTTGGGCTGGGTGTGCAAATTCACTGGGTTTAAGAAGGCGCAGCTTGGTTGTCTCCCATATTAGTGGGAGGTGTGGCCTGCTTCTCTCCCTTCCCACACCCAATTTCCCAGCCACTCCCTAGATCCACACATTTAATCCCACTGCTCTCCTCCCATTTCATAATGACATCACAACCTGCTTAAAGACACAACTACATATCAGGACCATTTCTACATACTCTCCCACCCCATACCATCCATCACAATAGTGTTATTTCCTTAAATCCATATAATTCACTATCCATCCTCACAGAGCACTCATCTAGAGCCCCCACCCCCCAGGAACACAGCTGGTCATCACAGGAGACATTAACCATCTCTCACTTCTGCAAACGGTCTGAATATCCTCCCAGCTTCCTCTCAGACAAGATTTTCCCATTCTGATTATTCTGCCTCTCGGATAAGTGTAAGGCAAGAGAAGACATTAATAGAACAAGAAAATACAGCTTATGTCCAACTGCTATTAGATATGCCACTAGATCCAGTTTTTCCTTACCTTACTGCTAAACAATAGATTTAAATGCACTATTTCTGCTGTATCTTGTAATAAGGCACCCTGTTTTCAGTTGAGCAGCTGTCCTCTACAACTATTCTCCCTGGTTACGCTTAAGACATTTCACCAAATTTCAGTCTTTAGTAGAAACATGGCAAGAAGCAACCCTGTAATCTGTTTGACAAAACTACCAATAGAATAAAAAAAAAATCTAACATTTAATTTTGATAATACTGCTGTTGAATAAGCAGACTTTTTGTACATAACCAGACTCTCTTTCCTGGGTACTAGCCCCATTCCACTCAGCAATCCTACAATGAGGTTTACTACACTCCTCACCCACCCCCACACCTCCATGTCATTAAATTTATTGGCCAAAGTATATCACCTAACCCACCCCACCCCCCATAACATAAACTCTGTTGGCCAAAACCTATCACCTGATTTTTCACTACCCATTCCAGTCAAAATAGGCAACCAATTATAACCTAATAAATAACCAATTAATTACAAATCAGAATACAACAATCTTTTTCTCCATCCTTCTCTTATTAACCACCTTACACTATTGGTGCGTCGCAATATTTTTTGCAGTTTTCTTCCTCTCTTTTCCTTTCTGTACTCTTCTATGCAATTATTTCACACTTCCCATCATGCATGGACATCTACTTCCCCTAATAGGAACTTTAACTATCCTAAGCCAATTAACAACCTATGAATCATGCCCTACCTTTACTTAAACCAAGTCCTCCACAAAAACCTGTATACCCCCATCCACAGATACAGTTCTCTAATCTGGCTAGCGCTTTTTAGCACAGACAAAGTCTGGCTCAAAAACTATACAGTACTAACCTACTCTAAATACTCCAGTGTAAAAAATGTACCAAAACTGCATCTCCATAACCTCAAAAATTCCACTACTCAACCCAATAAACTAATAGAGAGTGGAGATGTAGACCCCAACCCTTGCCCACCACTAGCCCCTACCTAAAAAAAACAACACCCAACCCACCCAAACCCCCTGCATAAATACTCCCCTCCTCAACAATTCTTTAAAACACAACAAACCCCAGTTTCATCCTCTAGGCTAAAAAGATATAATCTCAATGCCCAAAGCATCTGCAATAAGATATAAGACCTTCATGGATGGATTGAATTCCATCAACTCCACATCCTAGTTATCACTGAAACCTGGTTAAGACCTGAAATTAATGATGAAAGAATCACTCCTCCCAATTACACCATCATTAGGAAAGGCGGAATAGGTAAATGGGCTGTGGGTATGGGGATCATCTTTCTCACCACCTTACAAACTTATAACCACCTCCAGATTATTCCACAACACAGAAATGAAGAAATATTAATAGCCAAACTCTACCTAATTTATTTATTTATTTATTTATTGACATTTGTTAACCGGGTTAGTCCAACTGGGTTATTGTCCCATTTTCAGTGGAGACCCGAGGAGAAAAGTTCCAGCAAATTCAATATATGATCACAGAACGAGAAAAAACAAGTATTACAAACAATAATAGCAAACAATAGAAATAAACATCTACCTGTGTAGAAATAAACAATCACATTTTTTGTTTCTTTGAAAAAGTTAAATTCTTAGTTGCTGAACAGATGGGGAAAGTCAGGAGTGATAGTAGGATGTAATGAGCGAGATATGAGTGTGGGAGGAGGGGTGAGCTAAGTAGGGTCATAACAGGGACAGGTTCTGGAATTGACTAAATGTGTCTTCAGTTCTTTTTTAAATAGTGGAGTATGAGAGATAGAGCGTATATCAAGGCGAAGTTTATTCCAAGCTTGGGCCATGGAATGCTTGTAGAGTTGCTTACCAACAGACTTGTTAGGGTGGTAGACATCAAGCAATTGCTGATTTGAGGTGCGGAGAGAGAGGGTTTAAACAGCATAGAGTGCAGCATGTGAAATTGGTAGAGATGAAGTAATTGTGGGAGTTCCAGCCATTGTAGAGACTTTAAGGCAATACAGTGGTGTGTGTTGTTTGGGCTGTTAGTAATGAATCTGGCTATTTTGTGGTAGGTTTGTTGAAGTTTGTTCAGGGTAGTAGTTTGAATATTTGTGAGAACTGGGGCAGCATAGAGGAGAGAGGGGAGGAGAAGTGCTTGTCCAAAGGTGAGTCTAGACTCAGGAGTGAGGTATTTTCTGTTCCGATATAGGAGACCAAGTTTTTGATGGGTTTTCTTTATGCATTGCTGTATATGCTGATTGAATTTTAGTTCATTGTCAATGATAACCCCTAACAGTTTAGTGTGGGTGTCAGGATGGATGGCTGTATTAATACAAGATTTAATGACAAAGGAAGATCTATGTTGAGCAAGAGAACTGGGGAGGGAGAGCAAGAGTTTGGTTTGTTTGGGATTTAGGATTAGTAAGTTTTTTGAAAGCCATTGTTCCATGGAGAGTAGAGCTTTTTGGGTTAGAGTGTGTAGGTCAGAGATGTTGTCAGCTATAGAAATAATAGCTGAGTCATCAGCGTATTGAATGAGAGATGAATTATTGCAAGAGGTGAAGAGGTCATTAGTGAAGATATTGAATAAAAGGGGGCCTAAGATGGAACCTTTTGGAACCCCAGTAGAGATAGGCAGGAAAGGAGAATATGAGGAGAGCCATTTGACAGATTGTTGGCGTCCAGATAGATCGCTAGTGAACCAGCTGAGGGTGGAGGAGGATAGGTGAAAGTTTGCAAGTTTAGATAGAAGTAAAGGATGGGATACAGTATCAAAAGCTTTGGAGAGGTCTAGAAAGAAACAGGAAGTAGGTTTATTATTGTCCAGGGATTCTGCAATGGTGTGGGTGAAGGAGAGTAGAGCAGTAGTAGTGCTATGATAGGGGCGGAAACCATGTTGAGTAGGGGTGAGTAAGTTGTGATTGAGAAGGTGGTTTAGAAGCTGAGTATGGATACATTGTTCTAGGATCTTAGATAGGGGGGTTAGAATGGCAATAGGTCGATAGTTGGTAGGATCAGTAGAGTTGCCTCCCTTATGGAGAGGGGTGGTGTAGAAAGATTTCCAAAGAGTAGGAACAGTAGATTCTAGCATGGATCTATTAATTAATATAGTCACAGGGTAGGCAATAGAGTCAGCTGCAAGTTTGAGGAAGGTGGGAGGTAATTTATCAGTAGAGAGAGAGAGAGCAGGGTTTGAGTTTGAGCAATAGAGATTTGATGTAAGAAGTGGGAAGTGGCTGGAAGGAGAAAAAAGTGTTATTGGGGCTGGGTGTTGGATCGGGTAAGGAGTAGGAGTTAGTTTGAGAGGGTAGGAGGTTCTGGATGGAGGAGATGAAGTGGGAATTTAGTAGGGTAGCTGTTTCCTCCGGAGTTGAGTTTGGGTAGGGGGAAGGGTTAGAGGGAGAGCCTGGGTAAAGGATGCTATTTAGTGTAGACCAGAATTTATGGGAGTTAGATCTATGTTTATGCTGGCCTGAGCTATAAAATGATTTTTTGTCTTTAATTGTCTGTTTTTTGGCAAGATTACATAGTTGTCTGTATTTGAGAAGATGAGGTGTTTGTTTAGTTTTGATCCAGGCTTTCCAGGCACTGTCTCTTTGTTTCATGATGGTCTTAGTTTGTTTTGAAAGCCAGGGGGCATGATTAGATTTCACTCTGATCATTCTAGAGGGAGCAAGGGAGTCCAGGGTATTTAGGAAGATGCTATTAAAAGTGTCAACGGCATCATTCAGGGGAAGTTGTTTAAGGATGGACCAGTCAATGTTTTGCAGTAGTGAGTTAAACTGAGAAGAGTTAAATGAGGATAGTTTCCGACAATCTCTAAAGAGGTGGGGTTTAGGAGTGTGAGGGTCATATCTTAGGATAGAGGTAGGGAGATGGTCACTGAGGGAGTCTGGTAGGGTTTTTGGCTGGTGGTAATGTTGAGGGGAGTTAGTAAGAATCCAGTCTATAGTGGAGCTGGAGGTAGAGTTTTTGTGGAAACGAGTGGGGGTAGAAATTAGTTGGTGGAAACCATGAAGGTGAATACTGAGTGAAGGAGGGTCAGTAGAAAGTTTAGACCAGTCTATATTGACATCCCAATGAGTGTTTCATAAGCTATATTGAGATAGAACCAGGATAGTATGTTTTTGAGAATGGGTATATTGTTGCCAGGAGGAATATAGATGGAAGCTACAGCAAGTTTTTTGTGAGGATTTAGATGGAGGTTAAGAATGAGGAGTTCAGTAGGATGGAAGCTAGGAATAGGTGTGGGGTAAGGTGAAAGGTTAAGGCTGTTAGAGTAGAGGATGGCTACACCACCTTTTTTCTTTGATTCGAAATCCATAATCATTGTAGCCATCTACATCCCCCCTCTCCAAAAAATGCCAGGACTACTGAAAACATGCTTAGCTACTTATTGTCTAATTTCAAGCAAGAAACCATCCTGCTTGGTGATGTTAAAGGAGAAATGCACCCAAAAACTGAAAACAAATGCTTTTCAGCAAATCTTGAACTTTTCTGCATTGCTAATGCCTCAGTAAATGGTTACTGTTATTTTCTAATTTGTTACAGTCCAACATCATCTGCAGGAGGCTGCCATGGCTGGCATTATTTTGTTTTACAGTCAATTCCTTCGCCTTCCTCATGCCATGTTAGAGGGACAGAAAGAAATCTTTAAGATGAGGGGATCATTTACTGTAGTTTTCTCTCTCATCAGCTGACAGTATTGCTGTGACTGTTTACTTTTCACTGTTACCATAAATCCATATTTTTAATTACTTTGCTTCCTCTGATTTTCATCAATCACCATCTCTGTTGCAGCATTTTAAGGAATGTTTGAATGACAGGCTTGAAATGTAGCTGAGTTAATTGGTCTTTTCAGAGTAACAACTGCAGTTCGGTGCTCAAGTGTGAGAAATCTGATCCCTGTGATTAATAGGTCATAACCTGGGCTGAAATGGTCTGTGTTGCATTCACAGTTTTAAATATTGTAGTTAGAATTAAAGTCTTTGATGTTAATCTTCTTTCCCCATCTCCAGAATAAACACACGTTTGCAGAAATTACAGTGAAGAATATATTCAAAATCATATACTGACAGAAAGCACAAAGTTAGATTAACATATTTGCTTTCTTTCTTTGTGGCACTGAGATTTATTAGTGGGAAATACATTTGCATCTGAAAACTAAGATTGAAAGCCCTGCCTTTGTTCAGACTCCATGTTACACTGTTTATCTGAGGTGTGATGCTGGCGATTTGTAACATTTAAATGTCATTGTTTTCTTAATGGCTCTGTTGTTGGGTAAGTGATCTAAATTAATTACTGTGCCACACTTAGTAGCTGTTGTGATGTAACAGATGAGACAGATGCAGGGAAGAAAGGCAAACATAATTCTTAAATTATTTTTTTTTCTGCATGTGAAATGTTTAGTCTTGGATTACAGGGAAGGAAAAACACTTTTTGGAAAGAAAAACCTGTCTTTTGGGCGGAGTTCTCCTTTAACATTGATTGGACCTCTAATAAACCTAAATCTACCCCCATAATACTAACTGTTATCATTTCACTCAACTAATCAAACAACCAGCTAATCTGGCAAAGTATCCAAAAACAAAAATCCATACTAGACCAAATACTGTCAATCAACCCTGAAAAGGTTAAGCTAGCCAGCACCCTCCCAGACTCCTTCAGTGATCATCACCCCACCTACGTCAACAAAAAATACCACAACCCTCCCCAGCTCTCTATACTTCAACTCTGCGAGAAATTTAACTAATTTTGAAAAATACATATTTAGTGACATGCTTAAACAATGTGACTGGGAACTCCTCAAATATCTCCCTATAGATTAAGCTGTCACTTCAATAATTCATTCTTAACAGTACTAAATCAACAAGGCCCACTGAGACATAAAATAGTGAAAATGAATTCTGCCCCATGGCCAACCTGTCAACCTAAACAACTCATGATAGACAGAGACAAAGCCTGGAAACAATGGCACAAAACTAGGACCCAGTCCTACCTAGATAGATATTGGTGCCTCAGAAACTGCACAAAGTCACAAGTTTATTATGATAAAAAGAACTTCTTTGCCATAAACCAGACCACACATAAAAAAGGTTTTGACAACATTTAGATAGCCTTATAAAACCAGAAAGAAAACCCAACTCAAATCCTTTCCCATGCAGACAAATTCAGCAGACACTTTATGTCCAGTACTCTACTTAATTCAAACAATAATAACCTATGTCCACCCCACCTAACCCTCCTGACCATAGCTCCACACTTCAACTCAACCTAACAATCATCAAAACAAATACCATCAAAAAATACATTAAAATTGAAATTAACATTAGCTCCTGACAACCTACCATCCAAATACTTCAGTATAACTTCTGACACCATTTGCTACCCTGTATTATTCCTAATTAATAGAGCTACTACAGAAAATTACATCCCAGCCCTATGGAAAGTTTCCTTCATAATCCCATTACACAAAGGTGACATATCCACCAAAATGTCAAACTCTCACCCTATAGCAATCCTTCCTTCCCTCTCCAAAGTACTTGAAAAATGCATACACCAGCAACTCCTAGCCTTTCTACTTGATAACCAATTATTTCTCCTAACCAGCATGGCTTTTGACCCCACAATAGCACCACAATGTCCTATTACATTTCCTAGGTACCATTAATCAAAGTAAAAACTCAGCTGATGTTGTCTGCACCCTTTTCCAGGACTGGTCAAAAGTCTTTGACAAGGTCTCACATCAGCTACTCCAAAGACAAAATCTTATAGCCTCACAACTCCCTCAACTAACTAGTTCACTAGTTTTCTAAACAATCGCACCCGGTCTGTAAAATGGAATGACTCCCACTCCACATTTCTTTCAATCACTACAGGAGCCTCCCAAGGCTCCAGACTTGGGCCGATATTTTTCAATATCTTCAATAATGACATGCACAAGGAATCAAAACTTGTTATAATGCAATCTACTAATGACTCAGCTTTAGTTTGCTCAGGCACAAATCTTCCCACCTTAGAAGCTGTCACACAGGAAGCTTTCACCAGTGTAAAAATGGCTAAATAAATCTCAATTGTTCTTAAATATCAACAAAACCAAATTAATCCTTTTCCTTCCTAAAAACATAAATTAAAACAACACTGATCTTAATATCTCCTCAGAGAACAAAAACATTTAAAAAGTCACCAACACAAAATTACTAGGAATTATCACTGATAACAAGTTAAAATTTGATCTGCACATTGAGACTGCAGTCAGAAAGAAACACTGTAAACTAAGCTCTCTTCACAGACTTAAACCTTGCCTGTGATATAAATAGGACCTGCTGGAGAAACAGGTATGCATCCCAGAGACTACACCTTCTTTGGAACAGGCTCCCCATCCATATGAAGCGTTGTTCCTCACTCACCCAATTAAAGTCTAACTTGGACAATTGGATGGGGAAAAGGTTCATCCATGGCTTGGCACCTCTGTCTCTAATGGACACAGGTAGTCTGTAAATGGTTCATCTCCTGGTCCACTGCTTATAAATTTTACATCTCCCAGGCATCTGCTTACACTATCAGGGGTACCAGAACTTATCAGAGATTTAGAACGCATAACTTGGCTTAAAAATGCCCCAGTAGTTGTTAGCCAGTTATAAACATATGAACCTGTAAGAGAGAAATAGCTAAAAATCAGTTTCTTAAGGCTAGCTTGGCAATTTGGGAGAGAAGACTCTTAGACTTCCATAGTATGGCAAGATTTTAGTTGGCCTTGCTGATAATAGATTTTTTTTTTTGAAAAGCATAAGAGCATATAGAACTTATAACTGGTTATTAGTGAAGCAAATAAACAGATTTATAGATGTTACATTCAACAAAGGTTTTTCATAAGCTGAAATAATGGCACCTCTGCTATGGGTTGTTATGGCTTTAGAAGCTGGAAAATTAGTACTCGGTTTAGGCATGTATAGCATTGACTCAGTTTTAGCATCATTTAAGTGCAAGTCTAGTGAACTGAGCCTAGCTTGCAAAGAAAGGCAACGTTTGCATCTTGGAGTTAAACAACCCCAACAAACAATCAGAAAGAACAATCACAGAGTCATCCATACACTGACTTAGTTTAGTTCTGCATTTAGCTCTGAAACTATCTGCTTTTTTAATTTTCTGTATAATTTCTAACATTTGTTCCAACCACTTTTACCAAACCTTCATTTTTGCTATTAGACCTTCCCTTCTTTATTAACAGAGAGTACTACTTTGTCCACATAAGCAATAACTTTTACTACATTACCTAAATTGTCCCCCCCAAGCGTAGTATTGTATGTGACTCCCTACTGAAATGATGACTGTCATAACATCAAGAACCAACACACCAAAAAAAGGCAAGAGAAGAGCGAATATCAAGCATTATTCTTCTCCTTTAACCCTCTCGCACCACCTGATTTGGGGGAAGTCCCCAGGACTCCCACCGAACCTATATATACCAACTCCAAGATTGCCATACCTCATAGAAAAGGGAATATTCTGAGAAATGGCAATCTCAGACTTAGTAGATGCAAATCTGTTTTTTTTTTTTTTTGACCAGTCTCCATATTATGGGAATCGGTAAAGAAGGTCCCAACATTTCAAATAGTTACCATTTTTCTACAGTCTTTCTTAGGATTTGGTTTAATGCCAGCATTAACAAAAATGGACACAAAAGACAACCTAGTCTGAACCATCTATTTATTCTTCCTCTTTTCCCAAAATCAAATCCATTTTCCAAAGGTATCAAAACTCTTCCATTCATCATGTTCTGTACAGTTCAGTACACTAGTTTGAAAAACATTACCTTTCAAGGCTTTCATGATAAATTCACTTCTAACAAAATCAAATATTTTTCATATCCATGCTGCAAAACTCTCCTGTTACCATTATCTTTCCCCAAAATATCTTACTTCTTTGAAATATTTGTATTAACTGCTGGACACTCCATTCTATTCCACAATACTGTGCCTCATGTCTAAGATTTAGAAAATCATTTTCAAAATTTGCTACAACATTTTAATCAAAGTACTACTACTGTTTAGCAGTACCGTGGTCTCCAGTCAGCTACAAATTATTCCTTTTGACTCCACTAACCACTACTGTAACCATCTACTCACACAACTTAGAGCTCGGACGGGAAGTATTTATTCTCCCAGATGTTTTTCGTGGGGGAAATTTATTATTATTACTTTCTTAGTCTCATCTGTATTCACTTATCAGCTCATCACTAATCAGTTTTGCTCAGTTCTCCACTATTATCATACCTCTTCTCTTACAAAATGCATTTTCCAAATAGCCTTCTTTTATGGTCTGCTGCAATGAATTATTTATACTTATACGTCAAACTGATCATATAATATTTTTTCCTTTACCTCTATTATTTTTAGGGGATCCAGCCACTTTTATTCCCTAAAAGTGATCTTTTATGTTCACCTGCATATCTGGTGTGCCATCTCTTTAGAGTTTCCATTAACATTCTTTTTTTTCCTTTTTTTCTATTAACATTCTTTTACTCCAAGTTCATATCCTTCCCATGATTATCGTATGTTATATCAACATTCGCATTAGTCAACAAGTAAAACAGCATCCACAATACATCTAAAACATAAATGTTGTTGTAACACTATGCATGCACTAAGAAACAGCCTTAGCACATGCAAAAACTAAAATAAAAACAAACATGGGCCCCCATGAGATCACACAGAATTGAGAATTGTGAGATCTCGCACACTTGTCGACCATCTGTTTAGTCAACCAAAAGCAGATGACCAAACAAATGTCGATTGAACACACTTTCAACCTGATGATCTGCACATCCTCTCCACTTATTTTATTGTTTTCTCCAAGATAAGTATTTCTATATTTAACACATTAACCCTTTGCCTTTTTTTGACATTTTTATCAAACAATTCTTTTGTTTCAGTCTACCAACTTACAATATCATCATCCATAATGTTACCTTCCACCATGAGGCCTTCATTAAACACTTATTTACCCATCGCTTATCTTCTCACATCTTTCCTGATTTAATGATAAGTACTTTTAAACTTAACAAATGATCATTACCTACATCATCAGAGCTCCCGGTATATACTTTCTAGTTGCTCATTCTAAGGGATATATTCTATGTCTGATTCTTTCTTTCTTTGTGACATCACATTTACATGAGTTTTGTGGGAAAAGCAATCTCTCTCTCTCTGTCTCTCTCTATATATAGGTTCATAGGTTCATAGGTTCATACTAGGCTATCTGCCCTAGGGCATTTATAAGCCTAGCCAGAGTGTGTATGGCTTTCGCCACCCATTTTAAATTAATTTTGCTATGCCCTTTTTCGAGGTTAGTATACTGCGCTTCTGTCTAACAGTGACACAGAAGTGATACCCGGGGTAAACCTACGATCTCCCATCCACTCATCAAGATTCCTCTTGAAGAGAGTCAATGAGGGACTCTGCCTAACCTGGACTGGGATTTTATTCCAGAGTGAAGGGAGCCTCTGGGTTATGAATCTGTCCCTCCAGCATGTCCTATTTATTTCAGTGCTGAGGTTTAAGTCCCTCAAGCGCATAGCTCGATGGGATTTGGATTTTCTGAGGTGCAGCATGTCCATTAATTCCGGGTTGGACATGGCTTTATAAGTCAGGCACAGATCGCCTCTGAGCAGGCGGTATGCCACTGAGTAGAGCTGGAGTTTCTTTAACCGGGCAGCATATGGCATCTGTTTGAGCCCCTTGATCCTCTTGGTGAGGTACTTTTGGGGTCTTTCCAGTTTTTGCAGGTGTCTGGTAAGGTACATACCAAAAGGGGCATTGTACTCAATTATGGGCCTGATGAGGGATGAGTAAAGAGGCACGATGACCTTCCCTGATCTAGATGTGAATCCCTTCATGATTAGGTGGGCTATATAAAATGTTTTTCTAACCACTTTGGCCACGTGGTTGTCAAATGAGAGATTGCTATCAACTTGGGTCCCCAGGTCCCTAATTACTTCTTCTGTACTTAATGGATTACCACCTATGTGGTAATTTGTGGGCACTTTGTTTTTGCCAAAGGGGATGACTATACACTTTTTGGCATTTAGCTTGAGGCCATGGCTCTGGCACCAGTTGTCTGTTTCTATGAGGCCCTTTTGGAGGATGCTTGTGTCAGCTGGAGAGTCTATTATGGTGCCCAGTTTGCAGTCATCTGCGAGCTTGGTCAGCCACAGTCCTTCCATGTTGGCCTGTACCTCCGAGAAATATATACCGAACAAGAGAGGTCCCAAGACTGAGCCTTGTGGGACACCACTTGTAACTGGTTTGGAGTCTGACATGGCTCCAGCTATTCTAACCATGTGGGTTCTGTCCTTGAGCCAGTTTGCAACCCATCTAGTGACATAGGGGTTTATATTTAAGCTGGTGAGTTTATCTATAATGCCCGAGTGGGGTATTGTATCAAGGCTTTTCGCGAGGTCCAGGTAGGCTGTGTGGACCACCTTCCCTTGTCAATGGCCTTGGTGACTGTTTCAAAGAAATTGACCAGGTTTAAGAGGCAGGATCTGCCCTTAACAAAGCCGAACTGGGTAGGATCCAGTGTCTGTAGGTCCCCAATATCTTTATTTATAAGGTCCATGATGATCCTTTCCATAGCTTTGCAGACCAAGCTAGTGAGACTTATGGGGCGATAGTTTCCAGGATCCGTTGAGGCACCACCTTTGTGGAGAGGGACCACTGTTGCTGTACGCCACTCTTTGGGTACATATCCTGTAGTAAGGCTGAGATTGAACAGTAGTTTTAGGTTTGGGTTTAGCTCTTCTTGGAGTTCATGTAGGACGCAGCCCGGGACACCGCCTGGTCCCATTGATGCTGTGTTTCATGCTTTGGAGAGGGCAGCTCTTACCTGAGCATCTGAGATGTCAGGAGCAGCACTCTGCTGGGATAGATATTAGCCCTTTGGTGGGGAGGGGATAAGTTTGCGCTGATCCTGTCAGCTAGGATGTTGGCAAAGTCTGTGGGTTCGGTGTATTTTTGTCATTTTGGACTAATTCTGAGCATATCTGGGAATGCCAACCCAGGTTCCTAACATAACTAAAGAAAGCCTTGTGATTATCCTTAGTGTCCTGTGCAATTTTTCTCGAAGCTGGCCTTAGACGATTTTATGAGTGCCCGTAGTTTTTGCTAATACTGATCAGAGATGCCTTCCCTTTTGGGATTTTGCTCTGTCATGTAGTAGCTTCCTCCTTCTATTGTATAGTTTGTTTATGGCTGGGGTCGGCCAGACAGGACGTCTGCCTTTGGAGGATTGGGTCTTGGTTTTATTTGGGATTGTATGATCCATGCATTCCTGAAGGTGTTCATAGAATGCGTTTATAAAGGATTTTGTGGTCTGGGCAGATTATCCAGAGGCCGGGGCTTTGAAGGATTCCACCTCGGTTTTGAGGAGTGTGAAATTTGCTTTAGAGAAGTTTTTCACTGTGGTTTTCTGGGCATGGGGTGGGGTCGGGATGTGAATATCCAGCGGGATTAGTTTATGGTCTGATCTTACCAGTGAGGGATACACTTCTGGTCTGGAGCATAGAGTCCCCATGTTGGTGATGATCAGGTCCAGTATGTTTTCCCCTCTTGTGGGAGTGGTAACAAGTTGTTCCATAGCATTTGAGTTTATAAATTCTAGGAACCTTTGGGCTAGGGTGTTGGAGCTAGAGTAATGCTCCCAGTCTATGGTTGGGTAGTTGAAGTCACCCAATATAATGGTGTTTGGAGAGACCTTCATATTTTCCAGTGTTCTCAGGAAGGCCGAATGGGGTTCCTGGGTTTGGGAGGGTGGTCTGTAGCAGGCTATAAACTGGAAGGCAGTTTTACCCACTGTTAGTTGCGCATGGATAGTCTCTGATGCTTCGTGCTGTGCCACCAACCTGGAGGTGTGGGTATCTTTGACGAATATTGATACTCCCCCTCCTTTTGTGGTTCGGTCCAAGTTTTGGGGCGAAAAGCATGGTATGAGGTATAACCTGGTAGTGCTGGGGTGCTCTCGAGAGCCTTGAACCAGGTTTCTGTTACTGCACAGATATCGATGTTCTCCATGCTAAGGAGAGTTTCGAGCGTGCATCTTGAGGTTTAGACTTCTGGCATTGAGTAGCATTACTCTTAATTTCTTATCCCTTGTGATACCTATGGAGGTGGGTTTGTCTTTTGAGCCTTGCCTAAAAAAGGCACTATGGGGTAGCAAGAGCCTTTGCCAATATCCAAAAGCCCAGGGTGACAGGTGCAAGCCGTCCCTAGCGAAGCATTGTGGCTTGTCGAGCATGTCATCCCAGGCTGACAGGCATTGGATCCCCTTTGAATGACACCAATACTTAAGCCAATTGTTGAAATTGATAATCTTGTCTTCATACTGCGGCATCATTCTTGGTGAGGGTAAGATGCTACTCAAGGTCAGGGTCATACCGGCCTGGGCTACATGCCCAGAGAGCTCCTCTATGTCTCTTTTCATGTAGTCCAGGGAGGTGCGTCTCAGGTCATTCACACCAGCATGGACAATGACTGAGTCATATTTGTACTTGCCTTGGAGTGACCTGAGTGCTTGTGTTATGTGGCGGATCCTAGCACCCGATAGGCAGCTCACCGTGACCTTCTCCTTGTTCAGCCTGGTGAGCGGGACGTCAGTGTGCCTGATGATAGAGTCACCTATTACAAGTGTATCAGGTGTGTTGTTTAGCCTTAAGGGCTGTGACTGTTTGGCACACTGGCTTTGTGAGCTATGTGTTGCATGTGTTTTGTTTTGGGGTAGCGGTTGCTTGGGTGTCTGCTTTGGAGGTCTTTGCTGCTTAGGCAGATTTTTATTTAGAGCCTCCAAGTATGTTTTTGTGTGTTTATGTGTTTGGTTTGCTGTCGTGGTAGGTCTATGTGAGACTGGAATTGTAGTGAGTGTGGTTTCCTTCTCCTCCTGACTGCTTACGCCAGTACTGAGTTGAGAGAGCTTAGCCTCCAGTTTGGCTATATGGTTGCATCTCTCACATGTGTTGGAATTTGTTGGGAGGAGGAGAGGGTTGTCTGTGTACATTAGGCAGTTGTAACATTGCCTCAAGATTCCCAGGTTCACCAGCTGGACTGGAAAGGAGATTGACAACTGACCTTTGGACATGCTAGAATAGTATTGGGAATTCCTTTATAATTGAAAAAAAGGGCCAATGGGGAACAAGTTACTCAAGGGGAGTTTGTGAGGGTGTAGTGCTTTTAAGTTTTTTAGTGATGACTTATATAATTGCTTTAGTGAGCAAGTGCTAGGCTTTAGCATAGGAATAGGGTGTTTATTATGAGAACTAGATCAGTTCCAAGGCTCAAACCCAAATAAGCGGCGCTGCTCGATGAAGCGCTATGCACAAAATCACGCAAAGCAGCCAGCGGGTTTTATACAGGCGGACTTGAAAGAGCTAGAAATTGGCCCAAAACAGCCAACAGACTACCAGATTCCTGTGCTGGGAACACTCCTCCAGGGACAGATAGCCTGCTCCAAGCTCCCCACTGCCACTGGTGAACAAAGAAGCCTCCCTCTATCCAAGAAAGGAAATGGCAACACAGGAACTTTCCAAAGTCCAGAATACAGCAAAGCCTGTATTTGGACTACTCTAGGTCAGGAAAGATGGGAAACAAGGATAACTTTTTTTTCTTTTTGCAGCAAACAGCAGGAAATTGCAATAAATATGTAACACAGGCTAGCGACTTGAGTGTGTAGCCTCAACAAGTAAATGCAACAAACAGGACAAACTTTAAAAGTGCAGGTGCAAAAACAACTTTAGACAGTTTAAAACAGTTCAAGAAGCAGAAATATTTGCAGTTTAGCTAGATCGGACAGTCGCCCAGGTAGTAGCAGGAAAAACACTTTTATCAGGTTAGCAGTCGCTCTTTTAGCCTCTCTGCTGCTAGCACCACTCTGCAGGACCACGAGGAGCTTGGCTGAGTAGTAACAAGCGCAAAAACCTCGCCAAAGTGGGTTTTATACAGGGGGATTTGAAAGAGCTAGAAATTGGTCCAAAATGGCCAATAGACTACCAGATTCTTGTGCTGGGAACACTCCTCCAGGGATAGATAGGCTGCTCTAAGTTCCCCACTGCCACTGGTGAACAAAGAAACCTCCCTCTATCCAAGAAAGGAAATGGACAACACAGGAAATTTCCAAAAGTCCAGAATACAGCAAAGCCTGTATTTGGACTACTCTAGGTCAGGAAAGACGGGAAACAAGGATAATAATTTTTTTTTGTTTTTCTTTTTTTCAACAAATAGCAGGAAAATGCAATAAATATGTAACACAGGCTAGCGCACTTGAGTGTGTAGCCTCAACAGGTAAATGCAACAAACAGGACAAACTTTAAATTACAAGCGCAAAAGTGCGCTAAAGCTGGCTTTAAAGCAGGGGGTTAGAAAGAGATAGGAAATGGCCCAAAACGGCCCATAAGCTACAGGTCACTGGGCTGGAACCACTCCTCAAGGGACAGATAGGCTGCTCAGAGCTCCCCACTCTCACTGGTGAACAAAGAAGCTTCCTCCTATCCAAATAAGGATATGGGCAACACAGGAACTATGACACTGCCCAGAGATCAGCAATACCTGAAGACTGGACTATTCTAGTTCAGTAAAGGCGGGAAACAAGGAATTTTTTTTTTTTTTTTTTTTTTTTACAAAGTAGCAGAAATTAGGTACAGAAACACAGTAAATGCTTTAATTTGGCTAGTGCACTTGAGTGTGTAGCCTACCAATTAAACTAAGCAAAAACAAACTTTAAAAGTGCAAAAAAAACTCAGAAATAAAGGCAGAAATGCAATAAAACAACTTTACAGAGCTTATTTAGTAAAAGAAACAGAAAAGTCTATATATACAGAAAAGCAGCTAAAACACACAAACACTTCAGATGCAGTGCAACCTAGAGCACTTGAGTTGTAGCAATATTAAGGCTATTACAGTTATAATAAATGCTCTGAAATATACTGTATAATTCCAAAATGTTTGAGAAGCACAGTCAGAACACAAGGAGGTTCAGGCGAAAAAAAAAAAAAGTTTTGTTTTACTTTTTGAAAGGGAAAAAGGAGGAACAGAAGGCCTATCAAATGTTCTCTCTGTATTAGGCAGAATGAGCTAATGACACTAGACTGGGAGGAGTGTCACAGTAGGGGCGGGCAACTGCAAAGCCACCAAGTATAAGAGCAAGCCACCAACAGGGACGGAGGGTGGGACAAAATAGCCTACAGCCAGCAAGCACTAGAGACACAAGTTTTTTAAACAGATAAGGATTTGTAAAGATACAGAATAGACAAAGTGCTATATATATATATTAAATTTTAAAAACAGTAATCTGTAAAAATAATCAAAAAAAGCAAGATACTTATATTTTCAGCTCAGTTGCAGTCAACAACTTCTTTTCCAGTCTGCACTGTGGATCTGGATATGGATCCCTATCAGATGATTGTGTTTTCAGAAAGTTCAGGACCATATGATCGAGTTTTTAAAAACTCGAAAGTTTTGAATGGAGATTGCGGTACAGTGTGGATCAGGAAATTTACCTAATTTGCAGGGACTGTGGGGGTACAGAGAGGCTTAACCCCCTCCCCTGCAAAAACTTAAAAAAAGGTAGATTTTTATGTTTCTTTTATTGACGTTCTAGTTTTCAGAAACTCGATTATATGATCTCAGCCATATGAATTTCAATTTTCAGAAAACTCGATCATCATCTATGTGTGTGTGTGTGTGTGTGTGTGTGTGTGTGTGTGTGTGTGTGTGTGTGTGTGTGTGTGTGTGCATGTGTAAAAACTCAGCCAAGCTAGCGTTTTCACTGTGTAATATCTTAATACTTCTGTAGTGCATTCTGTCCACTTGTATTGTCAAGGAGCAGACCAGTCTAACTTGGGTTTCTGAAGCCAAAAATCTCAAGAAGAACAAGTGAAAAAAACTGTCTCAAAGAACCATCATACAGTGGAAATATCTCTTACCCTTGGCAGTAGCATTCGGGTTGTCTCAGTGGTCAGCAGAAAACCACCTTAGTGGGTTTATACTAGAAAACAGAACATGCTCAAATCAGACACAAAGAAACATTCCAGAAGCCTCAATCCAAGTTGCAAAACCTCAGTTCCTTTATTGTGGCACTGATGAGCACTATTGTATCATCCACCATTATCAGGTAAGTGCAGTTACATTTGTACAAGAAAAGCTGTTTTGGGGGCAGGAGATAGGCTGGGAACTGCTTCTGGTTGGAGATCCAAGGGGGCTGGACTGAGGGTGAGTCCTCCCCATGCTCATGGTTTGAATGTGGGATCACTGTCACAGAAGGGGCTGTTCCAGCCTGTCTCCACTCCCTCCTTTAAAGATTTTTTGGCATATAATATGACCCAGTTAAAGTCAGTATACTGATCTGTGGAGCTTTAGTGCCAACAGATTTGTTTCTAATTATAGAGACATATAATGTCAGATTAAAAAGTAAACAATATAATGTAGAAATGTAAAAACAATTTTCCCATATCAGAGATCATTTTAGCCTTTCTATTGGAACTGAGACTCTGGTTTTATGGGAGGAGGGGTGAGCAGATTATGTTATTGATCAAAAATAAATCAGTGGCAAGTGCAAGCCAATCGGGGCAACTCCTGCACTGAGGTAATTTTCTACTGACAACCAAACCCAGTACCAAATGACCTCGAAGGGTCCACTAGTTTGACCTCCCACCTTTACAACCTAGAAAAGGAGTTGAAGTACATGAAAGGGTTACAATGGGAGGATCTCTATTTTGAAAATAGTCTCTAAAAGAGACTGGTTCCCAGGGGCCTGAGATTGATGAGGAAACCCATGTGGAAAAACATGGATGTCAATCTGGCAAATGAATGGTCCAGCACCCTAAAAGATGTCAGTCTAAAACTAGACTTCTACTCCACCGTAACCAGGAACAACAAGAAAAAAACACCCCTCGATATCCAGAAACTTCAAGAAGCATGCAAGAAAGGAGGGGCTGACCTAGGACAATTTAAAGTAATTGAGAACAAGGCAGAAAAAATACAGATGTCAAAATCAGGAAAAGAGGAACAGAAGAAGTGAAAAATAAATCCAGACCTACTCACCATGCTAACAGGTCACTCCAATTGAATGAATGGAAATGCATGGAAACAACAGTATAAAAAAGGAAGAGTCAGGGAAAAGGGCTATACATGTTGGTATCATGGAGACAACCAACAGTAGGAACACCCCAACCAACACCAGTACCAACAAATCCCCATCTTAACCAGAAGGAACACCAGGATTCAAACCACATTGACCACAATCATAATTTTCAATATCATCACAAGTAGAATGACCCAAATGACTTAGAATTAAGGACTCCCAACAGGGTCCCTACCCAGGAACCAGCACAAAAAAGTACAGGAATTTTGAGTACCAGGCTATTATCACCCTGCAACAGACCAGACTCCCAAACCGAGGACCCTAACCTCCTACCACACCAAGGATCAGTACCAAAAATGGATCCAGCACTCCCCCAAACTGACCTACCACAAAAGGGGCTGGATTTGGCAGAGGCAGAGGAACCTCAAGCACCTTTGGCATACACCATAGAAGAACTTGAAGCAGTTTAAGGTCTAAAATAATTTGAAGAAGCCCTTCACACTCCTGGAGGAAAAGGTGTTAGGTAAGGGCCTCATGTTCATCCCTAGGAGTCATTGCAATGTTGTAAATACCATTGTGGATCTCAGAATGTTTCTTAGGAAGCTAAACCTGCTGGTATTCCTTGAAGACAAGGATAGGGTGAACTCTAGGGATGGTCCCTCAGACAAACACCACACCAGAAAACAGAGAAAGCTGAGAACTTTCTGTCTACCTACCCACCCAGTCCTGGCCATATCTGAGACTGACATTAGGAGGACCTGAAAAGGCAGCCTGAGAGAAGTTACTACAATATGGGGAAGCCCTTACTGAAGTTAGCAGAGATAAGTCAGGAAGAATTATGAAAGTGGATAAAGGTGAAAAAATACTAGTCACAGGCTCCTCAACTTATCACAGATAAATAGTTAATACGCTCATTAATGCTGACTTTTATAGCTGCTCTGAACAGGGTAGAATTAAAAAAGCCTACAAGAATATTTAAACTAGCTCACATCAATGAGGAAGGTTAAATAAGCAATAGGCTCTTAGAATTCATTACGGTAATTTCCCTCAAGCTTCCCAACTTCTTTAACTCCTGCTGCAGTAGTATACAGACATGAGAAATACCAGGGAAGGCAAAACAGCATTCAAATGTAGCAGTCTGGGAGGCGGAGATAATACTAGTCATGTGCTGTCCACTGGAAATGGCACCACACTGGAAAAGTGTGGTAGCAATTCAGAGAACTGCTCCACTGAGTTACGTTTTATTTTATTTTATTTGTGTTTGTTTTCCAGGGTAAAGCACTGATGATCTCCATGAACATTTTTCAGACTCAGACCGGCAGTGATGTCTGGTTAAGGTACTTGCTCAGAGTCACATAGTTAGGCAATGGTTGCTATGGGAATCAAACCTTGCACAAAGTATCTTAAAAAGTATGTTATCTTTTGACAGTATACACCATTCACTCCAGTGTGGATGGATTGGGTCTCCTAGAGCTACTGTATGAAGGCACCAATAGGAGGAAAGGATATGCACAGAAACACCAATATATCCATGTGTGTGTGTGTGTGTGTGTGTGTGTGTGTGTGTGTGTGTGTGTGTGTGTGTGTGTGTGTGTTTGTGCTGGAATGTGCCTGTACGGGGAACACTAATGTGGTCAATTCTAACAGCTCAGGGTTTGATTCAGAGATATTGTAATGAGATGTTAATGAGGTATCGCGCAGTATGGCTTTACTGAGTCTCCGAATAACAGATTATCGCCATTGTGATATTGGGCATTTCAAAGTTGCCCAGTAAGTGCTGGTGGTGAAAATCATTCTGAATTCTAGGTATGATTATAGAGGAACAAGGCGTCCAATTCCCAAAACAGATGTTGCCACTCTCCTTCAGCAGGTTTTCACATACATGAGAACATGTCATAAACAAGACCTGAATAACTCCTTACAACTGGTACGGTATGTCCTTTCCAACTCCTGCCCACTCTCCTCTATTATACAATACGCCGATGACTCTACAGTCATAACAATAGCTAACTCTCACTCTGAACTCTTAACAGCTACCCAGTCATCCTTTAACTCAGTAGAAACATGGCTCTCCAACAACCAACTCATCCTCAACCCTAAAAAAACAAAACTCCTACTCTTCCTCCCTAAAATAGCCAACCTCATAAAGACCTCTTTTACTATCCAGTCACTCAACAAGACTCCTATTGTAGTTGAACCTAGCTCAAAACTCCTTGGTATCACAATCGATGATCAACTAAAATTCGACCTCCACATAAATAATTGTATCAGGAAAACACCTTAAATTAGGTCTGCTATATAGAAATAAAACATTTCTTACTCAGGAAGCTAAAATAGCCCAGCCCTCACTCATGCCTACCTTCTTCCCTGCTTAACATATTGCTCACAAATCCTTACTAACCTTAACACCTCTCTCCTAACTAGACTGGAGAATACATACTACAAAGTAGCTCGATTTGCAACTCAACAGCCCTATAGATCTCACCCTGTCTCACTCTCTAAGACATTTAAACTGGCTTGAGCTGCCCCATCTCCTCCTTCTCTCTCAGCTCCAAACCATACACTCAATTCTTTACCAGCCATCTTTCTGTCCAGCCTTACACTCTTATCATCTCCCACTATACTCCTTCAAGAAACCTCCGTAGCTCTTCCCAAGACCTCTTAAAAATCTATAAGCCCAAATCTAAAGCAGGATGCAACTTATACAGCTACCAACCCTCTGTTGAATGGAACAAACTTCTCCTAGAAATTAGAACACACACACACACACACACACACACACACACACACACACACACACACACACACACACACACACACACACACACACACATATCCCAAACAATTGAAACTAACTCTAAAAGAATATTTCAACAGGAAATGGATCTGCCAGTGCTCAAACCCTCCTTGAAAACTCTCTACTTTACCCTCCCTAATCAGAGTCTTCCTCTTCGTTATACTTGTACTGTATCCTATTGATTAATTGAAAAACAAATTTTCTTTATTTTTTTTCATTTTTTTGCTCCTATGTACCTTTTTTATACTTGTATACCTTTTAAAAAATGTTATGGCTGTAATCTAGCTGTTTTTAACATTTCTTTACTTTTAAAATATTTGTATGATGACAAAATGCAATCTGTTTACTTTCAAAAATGCTCTTGAAGTCTGCTAGCTGATTGCCTTATTCCACTTGTATAAAATTTGAAATAATGACTAATGTTATATGCATGTACTTGGAGCTTTTCTCCCCAGGCCTCTGCTGAAAAAGGGCTTCGGCTCAGTCAGGCATTCCCGGTCAACAAATGTAAAATAAATAAAATAAATAAATAAATAATGGTCCATTGTTTCTCACACTTCGCGGGAAACAAGGCCACTTCAGAAACCTCTATTCTTCTATTGAATGAAAAAGTACAAAATCAGATATTCTAATCTCAGATAAGAGAAATTAAAGGCAAATGTATACAACACAATGAAATAAAATAAATCTATGTTCATATAACTTAATACTTTCAAGCTAAGCAAATTTCAGCAAGAGAATGTTTTCATATTTTATTACGGATATTTTCCTAACGCTAAGATGCAGTAACAAGGCTCAGTTACAGAGTTCATACCGCAGTCTCTGTCAGAAGGCAGAAGATGACCTTGAGACAAGAGACCCAGCTTCACTACAACTAAGTGGCGAGCAAACGTAAGCAATTCCAAATTAACCTCATCTTGTAAAAAACATATTTTCTGTACTTAGCAAAGAGAATACAGATCACATGCCTCACTACAAAAATGTTGGCTAGTACACTTTCATTTTTTTTACATCCTAAGAATCACTTATTACCAGACCTACACATGCATACCCTTTATTTCCACATTAGCTGCATTTAATTTACTCTCTGTGATTGTGTTAGGCGGTTCTTCTTGTAAGTTATTTTCCTTCTTTATTAAGCACATATTCTGTTCACCACTCCTCTGTATCTTTATATAAAAATGGCTTAACGCTTTCCTATATTTATCTTATTCTCTTTTTTTATTTTGAGGGAAATGTGCATATATTAGTCTTATTCACTTTTACCTTGTATAAATTCATACATTCTTAGAGTCTCCTGTTCTTTCATCTTTCCTAGATCTCAACCTCTAGCTTGTTTGTTTTCGTTTTGCATTGCTTAAAATTTCTCTCTAAGTACCCACACACTCATACAATTGTCCAAAATTTTTAAAATCTCTACTCTTATATTCTATGAAAAGCATGATTCTGAATCTTTTAATAATAATAATCTATTACTGTTGGACACCTGCTCAGATTTTTAATACAATTTATGTTTCAACATAAAATATGTAACTGTATATTCATTTCATTTTTCTTACACTCTGCTTTTTTCTGACTTCCTCGCTGACCTCAGACTTCTCTCATACTACCTGTACTTTCACTGTCTATATCATTGTCTGTTTCTCTTAGTGCCTTATACCTCCGAGATCCTTTTATGTCTCTAATCACCCTTCTGACCACAGACCCTCCCCTGCACATTTGAGTGACCCATTTGTTCCTGGGGCAAGAACTCTATTGGCCATTTTTTCACCATTGGGTAAGGGCCGAGCACCAGGAGTGTTGCTGATTTCCAAGTAGAGTACTGGAACTGCTCTCTTCATGGCCTTATGTTATGTAAGTACATACCCATAGATGCCCAGGGGAAGGCATATGAATGCCTTTGTGACAGAAGTCAGTCACTTCTTCCAGTAAGATAACCTTCAAAGGCTAAAGTACCAGCAGTCAATCTCAGGTGTCAACCAGGGACTCTAGAACAGAATATTGACCCAATGAATGATACCCTTGATAAGTGTAAGCATGGGCCTAGGAGCTGCACTATTTACAGGTCGCCTGTTTGCATCAAAGACATAGGTGCCAAACCAGGGATGAATTTCCGGTTTCCCATCCAATTGTCCAAGTTACTCTTGAATTAGATTAGGGAGGAAATCTGCTTCACACGGATGTGGAGCCTGTACCATAGATGGGATAGTGTCTGGGATGCATGTCTATCTCTCCAGAAGTTCCTGTTTATATCACAGGCAAGGTTTAAGTCTTTAGAATGGGTAATTCTGGTACTATTTGTTTTGCAGATATGCAGGAGGTTCACCAGAGTGGGGTCTGACAATGCCTTGTATGCCAGGCATAGATCTCCCCTCAAAAACCTATAGAAGACAGAATACAGAGATAGGGCCTTGAGGCGGTCTGCATAGGACATGTTACTTACACCCTGTATTCTTTTAGTGAGGAACCTCTGTGGACGTTCCAATTGTTGGATATGCCTGGTTAGGTACATACCAAATGGGGCACTGTACTCAGTGATAGGTCTAATGAATACTGAATACAGTGGAACAATGACTTCCTTGGACCTAGATGCCATACCTTTACTTATAAGTTGCACAACATAAAATGATTTCCTCACTACTGTAGACGGATAATGATCAAAGGCTAGATTACTGCCTATGTGTGTTCCCAAGTCCCTGACTACAGGGTCAACTCTTAGGGGTATGTTGTAAATATGATAGTTACCAGAGGTGCATGACTTCCCAAAGGATACTATTATGCAGTTCTTGGCATTTAGTTTTAGTCAATGGCTCTGACACCAGTTATTTGTCTGTGTTAGTCCTTCCTAGGGAACATTTGTGTCAGTGGGCGATTCAGTAACAGCTCCTACTTTGCAATCATCTGCAAATTTAGTCAGTCAGAGGTCATTGGTATTGGCCTTGACTTCAGGGAAGTAAATGCCAAAAAGGAGTGGTTCCAGGACCAATCCCTGAGGGACTCTGCTTGTGACTGGTCTCTTTTCAGAGGTGGAGTCCCCAGTTCTATCTTCCTGGGTCCTGTCTGTGAGTCAAATTCTAAATTCTAGATAATGTGGGATTGTGGTCACTTACAGAGTTTAGAAGAAGTTTGCATGAACTGAAACTATTTGTTATTGGTATGCCCAAGGTAGCTGATTTCTGGTTGTAAGAGTTTAATCTGGTGCCATGTTGTACCATTTGGATCAAATAGTATGACAATATTAACTGATTTATTTGTGGTTTTAGTGTGCCATTCAAATCAAGTTTGATATCACATGGAATAATTAGTTTATGATGTTTTGTTAGGGCCAGAAAATTACCTAATATTTTTTGAAAATGTATAGGGAAGCAGAGGTTGGAATATCAACTGAAGCTAGGTATATCCTTGTGTAGTCACCTAGTATGATTTGTCTAAAGATCTAGTATGTTTCTGTGTCATTTTTGGAGTTACTTGCAGCTATTAAAGTTGGTTAAGGATTGTAATGTATTCTGTCCCCTTGTCTTGCTTGGCCTATTGTAATTAAATACAAAGTAGTTTTTAGAAATGTTTGATGATAATTATGGTCATCTTGAGGATTCAGTCACTCTACATATTTTAGGGTCATGCTGACTTAACCAGAGTTGAAGATGTGCCTACCTTTTGTTTATGCTAAATATGTTGTGTTTGAATGTTTCAAATGAGTATTGTTAGGTGTTGGTAGAGATTGGTCTTTTGATTTGTTATTGATGGTAAGTAATTTTTGCCTGAGTGCTTTTGGAGAACTTAATAGAAGATACATTAAAAGTAGTCTACGGAGTATTTTAAGTATTAATGTAGAGATATGTTTGTACATCGGTAATGTAGGTAGGTAGGTAGTATTTAAGGATGTTTTGCATTGCTGTTCTGTTGAGTGTTGAATAAATGAGTACTTTGTTTGGGAAGGGAAGTTTTGTCAGACTGGATTGTGGAGGTATGATCAATTAGATGGTATACCTGAAAAATTTGTTAAACTAGGTAAAAAAAAACATATCAGTGACATCCTGATGGAGTGGCTGTGAAACTTTCATAGTGAAGATAGGTATTCCGCAAATGTATCTGTTTCACATTGAGTGAGGATTTATGTTTTTCGGTTATAAGTGTAGATGGCTGTAGTATATTTGTTTACTGTCACTGTTGAATGCGAGCATTAGCATTTGCATATAGGAGAACTACTAAACATGCAATGACAAGAACTATAAGGTGCCTAGACATATACACCCTTAAATACTCTGACTTCAAAGTTCTTACCACCCTTGACAAGCACTTAATACTGCTTACCTCCCAAACTGAGTAAGGTCGTATATGATAACCCTGATATAAATCATTACGAGTAGCCTTAAAAGTATACAAAGCATATTGCGTCTGTTTTGGGAACTTATTCTATAGGCTAGGAATATGTTGAATTAGGAACCCATGTCTCAAGTGAGCCTTGTTTATTTGTTGATGTGCTTTGAGGTCCTTAGTAGAGGTCTTTGTAGAGCCACTGGTCTTACAAAAAAATAGGAGGTCAATTAACAATAGGTCTTTCATGGCTCAAAAATCGAGATACAGGTCACACTGGAGCAGGCAGTAGGCTACATGATGGAGCTCTTGGATTATTTGTCCCAGGCCTATCATAAAGTAGCATTTTACCTTCTCCAAGGATGATGCCACATTATCTCATTCACTCCAATGGAGCTCAGGAAGTTTGTACTGTAACTTGCAATAGGCGGGGCATAAGCCTTTTGACAATCAAATTATGTCCTCACATTTCAAACAAATATTCATATCTCCGAAACCATAAGGATTATGAAAGACGTATTAATGGCAAACTCTTCAGCACAAGCTATTGTATAGTGGTAGTATTCTTTAGGTTCTAGGTCTTAAACCAAATTTTATAAGTCACAGTAAACACAGTAACTATTACATTTGTAATATTTTGTAAACAACTTACAATATCTCAGAAACCACTCAAGTTACATATATACTGTCAGCAGCATTTTATTCATCTATCTGAGAGCTTTCATATGAGGCTAAGGAGTTCTGTATGTGTTGCCTGGTTGTTGAAATATTTAGAAAAATGTAAAAATCATATTTATATAAATTGATATAATAAAAACAACAGTTAATATGTATTTACCTGCACTAGATACAGGTCAAATATTAATGCAGTTGAGTGTGCCATTGTGTAAGCTTTAAGAAGAAATATTTTAAAACCTTTTACATAGCATGGCTTTGGAATTATTGATGCAAATATGAACAATCAATATTTGATGCCTAGAGGCATCAGTAGGGGTTAACTGCAGATGCACCTGGAGGCGTTACTCAGATGTAAAGAGTTATGAATAAAAGGTGATTGACTTCAATAATTGGCTTACTTTTGTTGTCACTCCAAGGCAGTACAGTATTTGTTAGCATAGGAGGATATGGTCAACAGACCATGCTGCTTTGCCAAGGATGGTCTGCACCTGTCCCATCTAGGCTTTTGAATATTGGCTAAAGCATTACTTTTCTCTATACTGCCTTTTTTAAACAATGGCAAACTGACAGACAAACCTTCTGACAGAGCAAAAGCAGGTCTAGAAAATCTAAAGGTGTTACTGCTCAATGCCAGGAGTCTAAACAAGAAACTCCACTCCATCCAGGATCTCCTCACCCTGGAGAATGCAGACATTTGGGCAATTACTGAGACATGGTCTAAAGCCACAGACATTTGTGCAATTACTGAGACATGGTCTAAAGCCACAGAGAGCACTCTGGCAGTACAGAGCTTCAATGTCATCCACACATTTAGACCAGCTACTGCACAGGCAGGGACTAAAGGTGAAGGTTTCACAATTTACATTAAAACTAAGTACATCAAGGCTGGGCAAACAGGATGATGAGCTTCTCCGTGTCCAAATGTCCATAGGCAAAGTCCCATACCATATCTTACAAGCTATAGGTCCCTTCTTTGACCCAGGAAACATATAACACACACTAAATATGCTAGATTCCCTCACCATTCAACACAATACCATATTCATGGGTAACTGCAGTGATCGTTGGTGGATCAGTGTAACTTTGTTGAATGCAATAGGCAACTGATTTTGTGCTTTCTTGTTGCTGCTAAACTGAAGTGCTTGTTTGTGGATCAGTGTAACTTTGTTGTAGTATTAAGTCTACTTCTTAAATACTAGACTCTGTACAAACAGCCTACCTTTCAATGGTAGTAGCATTTGGGCTTCATTTTCAGGCTAAAGTGGATCAGTGTAACTTTGTTGCAGTATTTAGCCTACTTCTTAAATCCTAGACTCTGTACAAACAGCCTACTTTAATGGTAGTATCATTTGGGCTTTATTTTCAGGCTAAAGATACACAATACTGTATGCAGAATAGTGTCACCCTGATTAGCATTTCGTCTTATACATGCTATATCCTGCTTACTTGTTCTATTTAACTACCAAATACTTGAAACTGTTTCTTAGGGAAGTGCAGTGTTGTATTAATATAAGCATTATGCTTTTCCTCTCAGTCGCTGTGTTATATATGGCATGAAACACTGTTCAATCATTTTTGTTTTGCTATAGTTCTATTTCTGTTGATGAACTAATGCTAAATATCTATTATTAGGTATTATCTCTTCTCACGGCTCCCACCCTGAAAGGCTTGCACAGTTGGAAGGTCTGCATCTAGTTGGGAATTTTTTTTAAAAAGAAAAATAAAACAGACAGCCACACTGGTCTACCCTCAATAACAAACTTAACTAAGGTTACTACTTTTTCTAAAGTCTCTGCTTAAACTGTTTAATTCAGCCATACTGGGTCAACAGCACCAAACTTCCCAGCCTTTAAATAAGGCTCCTAATGCTAAAAAGTTCTACCAAATTGTACTGCTAAAGTTGCTGTCTGTGTTTAAAAACAGAACATGGATTAGAACTTAAACCAAGTACAAAAGCAAGAAAAAAGCCTCTGACTTTAATCACAGGCTCTGAGGATTCCTCTGGTGTGGTTAAGCCCTGCTCTGCTCGCCCTCCAGGCTCGCTTCACACCCCTCCCTACCCCCTATTTCCACCCACCCCCAGTACCTCTAAATTTATAACCTTTCAGACACACCCCCCCTCCTTTGCCAGCCATTGACATGAATTAATTTATAACCCACCCCTACCACTATCTCCCCACCTACTATTACACCTAGGTTGCCTACCTACCAGGAGTATATTCCTCCCATTATGTCTCTAATACTTACCAAGTCTTTTAAAATACCACCTCTACTCTACACCCTACCTTTACTAGTCACCCTTTATTCTCTCACCATCTATGAAAACCAATCCCTTATAGGCTTCAACCATGCCAGATGCCTTGCTACCAACCCAATCTTCTCAAACCATTCTGCCCATTCATTCATGTCCATCAACACCAACTCCTTTACCCCTGCTAACACCCACCCTGTTATACCCAGATATGTTAACACCAAAACTAAATACTACCAAAAACTGATAAATAAATTTATAAAACTCATAGCTAGTTTGCCCCACACCCTTACTATTGATGGGGATATCCACCCCAGCCCTGGGCCACCATCCCTAGACAACACCAACTCTAATCATAACAGCCCAAACATAATACAAAACCTAAATAGACCCCCAAACTCACTATTGACCTGCCACTTAAACATTAGAACCATCAACAATAAGGTCCACAACCTCCATGCCCTCCTGACAACCTACTTCCCCGACATACTTTGTCTGACCAAAACATGGTTAAAACCAACTACACCAGATAATGAAATTCTACCTCCAAGGTATAATATACTCAGGCTAGATCGTACTACCAGGAAAGTGGGAGGGGTTGCTGTTCTCTATAAAACTACCCTAAATGTTACTCTAGACAACCTTCAACCACCTATATTTAACAAAGCAGAAATTATGATTTCCAAACTACAAATAAATAAAAACAAATGTATAAACATAGTATGTGTCTATGTTCCCCCAGGTAATAACTCAGGGACCCTAGAAGACATCCTCTACTGGCTATCCAATGCCTACCCCCAAGAGACCATTGTTCTAGGGGACCGCAATATAGATTGGAATACTTGCACAGCAGACACCCCAACCACCCACGTAAACCTACATGGTTTTACACAATCTATAACCTCCCCTACTAGGATCAGCAAGCCTAACAATAAAGAAAGTATCCTGGACTGGATACTAATTAATAGCTCCCACCACATGTACAAATCAGGTACTCTCCCTGAAGATCTAAGTGACCATTTCTTAACCTATACTATTAGGCATAAATTTGAATGTCCACATCTACCCAGATATAAAACAATAAGAAATAACAAAAACTTCAACCTTAATAAATTCCTAGAAGAACTTAAATTATGCAATTGGTCAATTCTAAAACAACTACCATTAGATGAGGCAGTAACACACTGTAATAACACATTCCAGGCCATCCTTGACAACCATGCACCTGCACGCTCTATTAGAATTAAAACAAAAGTTGCCCCTTGGCTCACTAAAGAAACCAAACTAAAGATCATCCAAAGAAATAATGCCTGGAACACCTGGCTCACCTCTAAAGCCCCACAAGATCAATTCAAATTTTGACAATATAGGAATGATACAAAAAAATCCATATTACTTGACAAAAAAACTATTTCTGCCATCTACAGAAGAAACACCACAACAAACCACAGACATTCTGGGCAGGTATTAACAAACTCCTCCACCCAGGGCAATCCACTACTCCAACCCCCTCAGCCCCTACCCAAAAATCTCCAGAGTCCATTGCCAACACCTTCAACTGTTTCTTCACAGAAACCATCCAGGCCCTTGCTAGCAAATGTAAACCCACTTGTCATAACACTGAAACCCTTAAACCCAGTGACAATCTCTCCTTTACCTTCCAAAAATTTCCGACTTCACTCATTAGAGTCCTAATTAAAAAAACTCAAATTAACCACCCTTTCAGCTGATCTCCTCCCTGCAGACTACCTGCAAAAAGCTGCTGATGTCATAGCATACCCTGTCACTATTTTAATAAACAGAACTATAACTGAAGCCTCTATCTCCTCTATTTGTTAAATATCCCATGTCATACCACTCCATATAGCTGGCAGCTCCATTGAACTGTCAAACTATAGACCAATAGCTATCCTTTCCCCTCTGGCTAAAATTATGGAAAAATGTGTATCCATAAACCACTCTTACACTACCTTATTCAAAATAATCTTCAGGCCAACTCCCAGCATGGATTTAGACCACAGCACAGTACCATCTCAGCCCTCCTCTCCTTTTCTAATGTCATAAATTCCAACCGTAACAACAACAAACTATCTTCTGCCCTGTTTCTCGATCTTTCCAAGGCCTTTGACATGGTTAACTACCAGCTACTCTTACTTACCCTAAATAAAATATCCCTAAACAACCATGCCATACAATGGTTTCAGTCTTATCTTAGTGGAAGACAGCAGGCTGTCCTTTGGCAGAACAAACTCTCCACCCTTCTCCCCATTACCCTTAGTGTCCCTCAAGGCTCCATATTAGGTCCCCTTCTTTTCTCCCTCTTTATCAATGATCTCCACACTGTAATCCCAGATGCAACCTGTATACAATATGCTGATGACTCCACCCTGATCTGCTCAGCCTCTACCCCTACAGATCTCCTTAGTTTAACCCAGAAAAACTTTAATACAGTGGAAAACTGGATCTCTAATCAACAGCTGACATTAAACCCTAATAAAACAAAGCTGTTGCTCTTCTCCCCTACTCACAAATCCTCTCAACCTTCATTTACTATAACATCTAACAATGGGACCATGATCTCACCAGATATGTATACCAAATTCCTGGGTGTTATAATAGACAACAACCTCAAATATGATATGCATGTAAACCAAACGATTAAAACCGTTAATAAAAAACTTGACTCCCTATACAAAAACAAACCTTTTTTTACCCCTCTAGCTAGGACTGCCATTGCCCGTACCCATCTGCTTTCAACTCTACTCTATGCCTGACCAATACTCACTAACTTGAACAAAACTGATCTCAGCAAACTCACTAGCTGCTACAATCAAATTGCCAGGTTTGCCACAGGAACTCCCTACAGGACACACCATTGTCAAACCCTACTCCTCTTATGTTGGCTAGAACTCCCCAGGCTAATTCAATTTAATGAACTTACTGTAGCATTCAAGGTTATTAACCATCCAGAAAAAACACCCTCCCTTAAAAACATTATCCATCCCTACAAAAACACTAGGCCTCTTCATTCCACTACAAAACTTTTGGTTCAATCTGTTAAAGCTAACAACCTATCTGGAGAATCTTTGCTTGCAAATTCAGTAGCCAAAACCTGGAATTCACTCCCATCTGACCTTACTCTGAACCCCTCCCTTAATCAGTTCAAAAAAATCTAATCCAGTATTTTAAAACTCACTGGTTATGTCCTTGCTCTAACCCTGACTAAAGCCTCATCTACTTCCATATCCCTGCAATTTCTTATTCATAGTAACTAACCTCTTACACTAAAAGGTTTGAAAAGAGAAACTAAAATATCTTTGCAGATACTCTGTATATAAGCTGCACCTATAGGTTTGATAAGAGAAACTGTAACATATTTGTATATATTTCTGTATATAAACTATATTCTTCATAAGCTTGAAATGTGAGACTGTAACTTGTATGTTACATTGTATCATACATTTCAAACAAATGAACTGGCAAATTCTAAACTTCCTTCCTCTTGACAAGGCTATAGAATACTTCAACTCTGTCTTCCTTGACACTTTAAACTCACTAGCCCCACTAAGAAACAAAAGGATAAAAACTAAAAATGCTCCTTGGCAATCCAAAGAGACAAAACAGATTATGCAACAGAGAGACAAACTATGGAAGCTTTACCAAAACAATAAACAGGCCAATACCTTGCTCCAATATAAACAGCTCCACAACCATGCAAAACAACTAATTACCAAAGACAAAAAATCCTACTATATCATACTTCAGTCCAATAACAATAAAAACCTCCAAATATTCTTGAACTCAATAAACTCACTCCTCAATCCAAGCTCCAAGAATAATCCCTGTCCTGACCCAAGTAAATCTGACCTCGAACTAGGCTCTGAATTTAACTCATTTTTCATAGAAACTATTACTACCCTCACCAAAACATTTCCCAATAATAACCCAACTGCTCTACACTCTCCTTCTTCTAACTCATCTCATCTGTTTGAACTCAAACCCATCTCCACTAACTTTATAAAAAAACTTCTGTCCAAACTTAAACCTTGCTCTAACGCTCCTGACAATATTCTCTCTTCCTTCCCAAAATGTGCTGCTGATGGCATTGCTCTCCCAATCAGCATCATTATCAACCGATCCATAAAAGAATCATACGTCCCCAAACTCTGGTGCTCAGTTTATAGGTTCATAGGTTCATAGGTTCATAGGTTCATACTAGGCTATCTGCCCTGGGGCATTTATAAGCCTAGCCCGATTGTGTTTGGCTTACGCCACCCCTTGATTTGAGTATACTGTGCCCTTTTTAAAGTTTAGTTTACTGTGCCTCTGTCTAATAGTGACACGGAAGTAATCCCCGGGACAAACCTACGATTCCCCATCCACTCATCAAGATTCTTCTTGAAGAGAGTCAGTGAGGTGCTCTGCCTAACATGAATTGGAACTCTATTCCAGAGCGAAGGGAGCCTCTGGGTTATGAATCTGTCCCTCCAGCATGTTCTATTTATTTCTGTGCTGAGGTTCAAGTCCCTCGAGCACGTGGCTCTAAGGGATTTAGATTTACTGAGGTGGAGCATGTCCATTAATTCTGGGTTGGACATAGCTTTATATGTCAGGCATAGATCGCCTCGAAGTAGACGGTATGCAACTGAGTAGAGCTGGAGTTTTTTTAACAGAGCAGCATATGTCATCTGTTTGAGTCCCTTGATCCTCCTGGTGAGGTACTTTTGGGGTCTTTCTAATTGCTGCAGGTGTCGGGTAAGGTACATCCCAAAGGGGGCATTGAATTCTATGATGGGCTTGATGAGGAATGAATAAAGGGGCATGATTACCTCTCTTGATCTAGATGTGAATCCTTTCATGATGAGGTGGGCTATGTAGAAGGTCTTTCTAACCACTTTGGCAATGTGGTTGTCAAAGGAGAGATTGCTATCAACTTGGGTCCCCAGATCCCTAATTACTTTCTCTGTACTTAATGGGTTACCACCTATGTGGTAATTTGTGGGCACATTGTTTTTGCCAAAGGGTATGACTATACACTTTTTGGCATTTAGCTTTAGACCATGGCTCTGGCACCAGTTGTCCGTCTCTGTGAGACCTTTTTGAAGGATGTTTGTGTCAGCTGGAGAGTCGATTATGGTGCCCAGTTTGCAGTCATCTGCAAATTTGGTGAGCCATAGTCCTCCCACGTTGGCCTGTACCTCAGAAAAGTAAATACCGAACAAGAGAGGTCCCAGGACAGAACCTTCGGGGATGCCACTTGTGACCGGTTTCGAGTCTGACATGGCTCCAGCAACTCTGACTCTGTGGGTTCTGTCTTTGAGCCAGTTTGCAACCCATCTTGTGACATAGGGGTTTATATTTAGGCTGGATAGCTTATCTATGATGCCCGAGTGGGGTATTGTGTCAAATGCCTTTGCGAGGTCCGGATAGGCTGTGTGGACTACCTTCCCTTCATCTATGGCCTTGGTGACTGTTTCGAAGAAGTCGACCAGGTTCAAAAGGCAGGATCTGCCCTTGACGTAGCCAAATTGGGTAGGATCTAGTGTCTGTAGGTCCCCAATGTCTTTGTTTATGAGTTCCATGATGATCCTCTCCATAGCCTTGCAGACTAGGCTAGTCAGGCTTATGGGGCGATAGTTTCCAGGGTCCATAGAGGCGCAACCTTTGTGGAGTGGGACCACTGTTGCTGTACGCCATTCTTTGGGCACATATCCTGTAGTGAGGCTGAGATTGTACAGCCGTTTTACTTGAGGGATTAGTTCTTCTTGGAGTTCATGTAGGACGCAACCCGGGACACCATCTGGTCCCATGGAAGCAGTGTTTTTTGCTTTGGAGAGGGCGGCCTTCACCTGAGCATCAGAGATGTTTGGGAAACTGCACTCTGCCGGGATAGATACTTGCTCTTTTGGAGGGAAGGGGGTGGAGAAGTTTGCACTGAACCTGTCTGCCAGGATATTGGCAATGTCTGTGGGTTCAGTGTATTTTTTGTCGTTTGAAAAAAGCCTTATGATTGCCTTTAGTGTCCTGTGCAATTTTTTTCTCGAAACTGGCCTTGGAGGATTTTATGAGGGATCGTAATTTTTTGCTAGTACTGATCAGAGATGCCTTCCCTTTTAGGGATTTTGCTCTATCATGTAGTAGCTTCCTCCTTCTGTTGTACAGTTTATTTATGGCTGGGGTCCACCAGACTGGATGCCTGCCTTTGGATGATTGGGTCTTGATTTTGTTTGGGATAGCATGATCCATGCATTCCTGGAGATGTCCGTAGAATGCGTTTATATAGGATTCTGCAGTTTGGGCCGTAGTTTCCACTGGCCCTGGGGCCTTGAAGGATTCCACTTCGGTTTTGAGAAGTGTGAAGTTCGCTTTTGAGAAGTTTTTCACTGTGGTTTTCTGGGCTGGGGGTGAGGTCGGGATGTGGATATCCAGTGAAATTAATTTATGGTCTGATCTTACCAATGAGGGATATACTTCTGGTATGGAGCATAGAGTTCCCATGTTGGTAATGATCAGGTCTAGTATGTTATCCCCTCTTGTGGGAGTGGAGACTAGTTGTTCCATAGCATTTGAGTTTATAAATTCCAGGAACCTTTGGGCTAAGGTGCTGGGGCTTGAGTAATGCTCCCAGTCTATGTTTGGGTAGTTGAAGTCGCTCAATATAATGGTATTCGGAGAGATCTTCATGTTCTCCAATGTTTTCAGGAAAGCTGAGTGGGATTCCTGACTTTGAGAGGGTGGCCTGTAGGATGCTATAAACTGAAAAGCAGTCTTGCCCACTGTCAGTTGCACATGGATGGTCGCCAATACTTTGTGCAATGCCACTAACCTAGAGGTGTGGATATCCTTGATAAATATGGAAACTCTCCCTCCTTTTGTGGTTCGGTCCAGGTTTTGGGGCCGAAAAGCATGATATGAGGTATAACCTGGTAGTGCTGGGGTGCTCTCTGGAGCCTTGAACCAGGTTTCTGTCATTGCACAGATATCGATGTTCTCCATACTGAGGAGAGCTTCAAGTGCGTGCATCTTGAGGTTTAGACTTCTGGCATTTAGCAGCATTACCCTTAGTTTCTTGTTCCTTGTGCTGTCTATGGAAGTGGGTTTGACTTTTGAGCCTTGCCTAAAAAAGGCACTATGGGGGTGGCAAGAGCCTTTGCCAATATCCGAAAGCCCAGGGGTGACAGGTGCAAGCCATCCCTAGCGAAGCAACGTGGCTTGTCGAGCATGTCATCCCAGGCTGACAGACACTGGATCCCCTTTGAATGACACTCTTCCTCTTCATAAAGGAGGCAAAAATACCGGAATCTCAAACTTTCGCCCCATTGCTTTGCTCTCACCAATCTCCAAAATCTTAGAAAAATGCATCCACCTCCAACTTATGCCTTTCCTGACCCATAGCAATCTTCTCACTCCTACCCAGCATGGCTTCCATCCAGGCCACAGCACAATAACCGCTCTACTCTCTTTTCTAGAAACTATCAATCAAGCCCGAGATTCAGGACACTTAGCTTCTACTGTTTTACACGATCTGTCTAAAGCCTTTGATACTGTTTCCCGCAAGCACCTTCTCTGTCATCTCTCAAACCTTAATCTCTCACATAATGCTTTATCCTGTTTCTCCAGCTATCTATCAGACAGATCACAGGCGGTCAAATGGAAGAACTCCATCTCTTCCTTCCTACCTACCCAAACTGGCGTACCAAAGGGATCCATCATTGGGCCAATGCTTTTTAACATCTTCATCAATAACTTTCACACTGCTATTCCTGATGATAAAATCATTCAGTATGCATAAGATGCCTTCCCTTTTAGGGATTTTGCTCTATCATGTAGTAGCTTCCTCCTTCTGTTGTACAGTTTATTTATGGCTGGGGTCCACCAGACTGGATGCCTGCCTTTGGATGATTGGGTCTTGATTTTGTTTGGGATAGCATGATCCATGCATTCCTGGAGATGTCCGTAGAATGCGTTTATATAGGATTCTGCAGTTTGGGCCGTAGTTTCCACTGGCCCTGGGGCCTTGAAGGATTCCACTTCGGTTTTGAGAAGTGTGAAGTTCGCTTTTGAGAAGTTTTTCACTGTGGTTTTCTGGGCTGGGGGTGAGGTCGGGATGTGGATATCCAGTGAAATTAATTTATGGTCTGATCTTACCAATGAGGGATATACTTCTGGTATGGAGCATAGAGTCCCCATGTTGGTAATGATCAGGTCTAGTATGTTATCCCCTCTTGTGGGAGTGGTGACTAGTTGTTCCATAGCATTTGAGTTTATAAATTCCAGGAACCTTTGGGCTAAGGTGCTGGGGCTTGAGTAATGCTCCCAGTCTATGTTTGGGTAGTTGAAGTCGCTCAATATAATGGTATTCGGAGAGATCTTCATGTTCTCCAATGTTTTCAGGAAAGCTGAGTGGGATTCCTGACTTTGAGAGGGTGGCCTGTAGGATGCTATAAACTGAAAAGCAGTCTTGCCCACTGTCAGTTGCACATGGATGGTCGCCAATACTTTGTGCAATGCCACTAACCTAGAGGTGTGGATATCCTTGATAAATATGGAAACTCTCCCTCCTTTTGTGGTTCGGTCCAGGTTTTGGGGCCGAAAAGCATGATATGAGGTATAACCTGGTAGTGCTGGGGTGCTCTCTGGAGCCTTGAACCAGGTTTCTGTCATTGCACAGATATCGATGTTCTCCATACTGAGGAGAGCTTCAAGTGCGTGCATCTTGAGGTTTAGACTTCTGGCATTTAGCAGCATTACCCTTAGTTTCTTGTTCCTTGTGCTGTCTATGGAAGTGGGTTTGACTTTTGAGCCTTGCCTAAAAAAGGCACTATGGGGGTGGCAAGAGCCTTTGCCAATATCCGAAAGCCCAGGGTGACAGGTGCAAGCCATCCCTAGCGAAGCAACGTGGCTTGTCGAGCATGTCATCCCAGGCTGACAGACACTGGATCCCCTTTGAATGACACTCTTCCTCTTCATAAAGGAGGCAAAAATACCGGAATCTCAAACTTTCGCCCCATTGCTTTGCTCTCACCAATCTCCAAAATCTTAGAAAAATGCATCCACCTCCAACTTATGCCTTTCCTGACCCATAGCAATCTTCTCACTCCTACCCAGCATGGCTTCCATCCAGGCCACAGCACAATAACCGCTCTACTCTCTTTTCTAGAAACTATCAATCAAGCCCGAGATTCAGGACACTTAGCTTCTACTGTTTTACACGATCTGTCTAAAGCCTTTGATACTGTTTCCCGCAAGCACCTTCTCTGTCATCTCTCAAACCTTAATCTCTCACATAATGCTTTATCCTGTTTCTCCAGCTATCTATCAGACAGATCACAGGCGGTCAAATGGAAGAACTCCATCTCTTCCTTCCTACCTACCCAAACTGGCGTACCAAAGGGATTCATCATTGGGCCAATGCTTTTTAACATCTTCATCAATAACTTTCACACTGCTATTCCTGATGATAAAATCATTCAGTATGCAGACAATTCAACCTTAGTCTGCTCTGCCTCAAACCTCTCTGAACTGCTGACTAAAACCCAAACTGCCTTCTCAACAACTGAAAACTGGATGCACCAAAACCACCTCTCTCTCAATGCAAATAAATCAAAGATTCTACTATTCCCTCCCACAAAGACCCTCTCCTACAATAAAAACAACTTCAAAGTCTATAGTCAAACCAACTCACCTATAGAAGTTGTCCCCTCTGCCAAACTACTTGGCATTACTGTAGATGAACACCTCAAGTTTGATATTCATATTCAACAAAATATTAAGAAAACCCACCAAAAGTTACGTATGCTGTATAGGAATAATCACGTTCTCTCCAACTCTACCAGGCAAACTCTGGCCTCAACTTATCTTCTTCCTCCCTTATTATATGGAGCTCCTCTCCTAACCAACCTGTCCTCCTCTATCACATCTAAACTAGAAAACTGCTACAACAAAATCTCTAAATTTGCCTCTAAATCTAAAAATGCCACCCATCACTGCCTAACCCTACAATCCTTGAATTGGCTTAAACTCCCAAACTACCTAGACTATTTCCAACTCACTGCTGCACATAGACTCATATTTCACCCAACAAAATGTCCCGCTCTAACTAACATCCTTCCCCCTTATACACCCAACAGAGCTCTCAGATCTGAAAATCAGAACTTAATTACTATCCATAAACCTAAACCTCCTGCTGGCCAACTTCCCCTATCTTTCTCACTAGGCAAAAAATGGAATTCCCTTCCCTCCACACAAAGAACCATACTAAACTCAGAAAACTTCAAAATCCAACTATTCAAACACCTGTCCACTAAATGGAAATGTACCTGTCTTCACTCAACCTAATCCAAGGGGGTTGTCTCTCTGGTTCTCAAGCTCTACAACTCTCATAGTTATCTTCCTATGAGCCTATCTAAGCTCTCAACAATTTCTATAGCTTCTCTCTAAGCTCTCAACAACTCCTACAGCTACCCTAACACAGCCCAACCTTGTAAATATTGTAAATAGCATTCTACTGTTGATGTGTGTATGTAAAGCATATTTACATTTTCTTAAAAGGTTTGTATGTAAACTGTTTCCACACCTAACACATATCTGTTTTCCTCAAATGAAACTGTATGATCCCTACCTGCAAGCTTAATGAATTTGTTAACTATGCATGATATTGAATGCATTTATGAGTAACTATTCTACATAATATTATCTTTAATATTAACTATCAGTTGTATCTAAATTGCGTAATGCATCTTGGAGCTTTTCTCCCTGGGCCTTCACTGAAAATGGGTCAATTCGGCCCAGTGGACTTCCCCGGTAATCAAACTGCAAATAAATAAATAAATAAATAATACAATATATTTGTGCATATACTGTAACTTGCTTGTCTTTATCTGTTTGTAAGTTTGGAGCTTTTCTCCCCAGGCCTCCGCTGAAAATGGACATGTATCCAGTTGGACTATCCTGGTCAACAAATGTAAAATAAAATAAAAATAAAATTAAATTAAACCAAAAACCTCACAAATTAAAACAGTGGTCATATAAAAACAAAATCAATGCAATAACAAATCACAAAAGTGTAAACTTTATTACATAAACCTGGTAAGCGATTTCATTCCAAAAGGAACTTCTTCAGACCAAGTCAAAGACTTAAAAAACCTTATTTAAAAGATTACATCAGAAACAGCTGACCAAAGTGAATCATATTCATGGGTAACTTTAACTACCCCACAACAAACTGGGAATCATACACAACCCTAAACTTGCAAGAACAGAGATTCTTGGACTTTGTCAACATAAACACCCTGGACCAGGTAGTCCATACACCCACAGGAATAAGTCAGGAACAAACTTAAAAAAACAAGCCACCCTTGTGGAATCCCAAAATGAATAGGTTGTGTAATAAAAAGAAGAAAGTCATGGCAAAAATTAGGAAATGCAATGCCCAGCTGTATAAAATCTGCCTAATCTAAACAAGCAGTGCATAGGGCAAATCGTATCTACCAAACCAAATGTGAGATAAAAATAGCCTCCTTGGCCAAGAACAACTAGAAGGCTTTCTTTAGCTATGTCCACAACCTCAGAGGTAGTACACAAAATGTACAGAATTAATTGTAACTGGAACCACCAACATTGTGCCAGAACATATAGCAAATTTACTGACAGACAAATTCTCTTCCACTTTTGCTCCTCTCTCCTCTCCAGCCACCTCTCAAGAAATACCATTGAATACACCCCCCCCCCCAACTATCAGTTGGGAGAAAGTCCTCAATGCACACTGTTTAAGGACAATACTATCACACTGATAGGCCTCCTAAATAGCATGAAACATGAACTATTAGGACCACTAAAGTCACTGTTTAACCGTAGGCTGCAGACAGGCTTCTTACCATGCAAATGGGGGACTGCAATGGTCATCCCTCTACACAAGGGCAGGCCATCTACAGACCTGGTATCTACAGACCCATAAGTCTGACTAGCCTGATAGGTAAAGTCATGCAAAAAATTATGATGGAAATGATTAATAGTGACATAGGAAATCCTTAGAAATCCTTAGACACTGGATCCGACCCAATTTGATTTTGTCAAGGGCAGATCATACTTACTCAACCTGTTGGACTTCTTTGTAAAGTCCCCAAAGCAATGGGCAAGGGCAAAACAATGCATACTGCCCACCTTGACCTGGCCAAGGTAATTGATACAATACCTCACTCACATTGTAGACAAACTCATGGAATTAGGTATAAAGCCATATGTCACCCATTGGATAGCCTGTTGACTCAAAGATGGGACCCAGGAAGTTATAATAGAAGTAGCAGAGCCCATTAGGGCTCTGTGCTGGGTCTTTTTTTGGCATCTGCCTCTCTAAAGTCAAGGCCAATGTCAAAGGCCTCTGGATGACCAGGTTTGCAGATGACTGTAAACTAAGTGCAATCACATAATAATCCTAAGACACTAATATCCTCCAAGAAGGTCTGACAAAGACAAATAACTAGTGCCAGAGCCATGGTCTAAAACTTGATGCCATGAAATGCATAAAAGTATCCTTTGGAAAGTTGGAAACCCATGGAAACTACCTCATTGATAATAGACCCCTAAGAGTAGACTCAGTAGTTAGGGATTTCAGTGTGTATGCAGACAGTAACCTGGCCTTTGACGAGTATGTGTCTACAGCAAGAAGGAAATCATTCTATGTTGCACAACTTATAAGCCAAGTTATGACATCTAGATCTAAGGAAGTCACCGCTCCACTGTATTTGATCGTCGTCAGAACAATCACTGAGGACAACACCCCCTTTGGTATGTTCCTGACCAAGCACATGCAACAACAGGAACATCCAAAGAGGCTAGTCAGAAAAGGATACATGGCATAAACAGCAAGTCTTAAGCTGATCACCTCAAAGCCCTATCCCTGTACTTGGTCTCCTGCAGACTGTTGAGAAGGATCTATGCCTGGCATACAAGACATCCTTGGATCCAACTATGATGGACCTTTTGCATTTCTGCAAAATAAATAGTATTAGAATTACCCTATCAAGGGTCTTAAACCTTACTTGCAATATACGTAAGACATACAGGATGGATAGGTATGTGTCTCAGAGAATGCCATTTCTTCAGAATAGGATTTCCATCCATGTTAAGCAAAGATCATACCTAAGAAATTCACCCCTGGTCTGACATCTATGTCCCTAATGGACAGAAGCAGCCTGTATATGCTTGACCACTCAAGCCCAAGCCTACATATACCACCTAGAATAATCTTAAGGTTCCTAAAACTTGTCTGATACATTTGGGGTGCATGGCTAAGCTTAATGAACCCTATGAACCTATGAAAGTTGTGCTAATCTATTGGAATCACTGAAGATTTAAGGCCTTTATTTTTATTTATTTTTTTTTGCTTTCAGTGGTGGGTATGATTAGGGATGAGTGCAGTGCTAAGACAATTTCTTTGGATCTTGAAGATATTCTTTGGGAATTAACCAGGCCAGATAGAAAGATTTCATGACTATTGTGGAAACATGCCAATTAAACCAGAGAGAGAGAGAGAGTGTTATCCATATAAATATCCAGGTCTCTAATGACTATCTTTCTGAAGAGAAGTACAACTTATAACATATGAGACAAAAGAACTTTTTTTTTGCTGATTGCTACTATGCTGCGCTTTTCTGTATTCATCTTGAAAACATTTTCAGTGTACCAGGTCAGTGCATATTGCAGCCCTTGCTGGAGCAGTTTAGTATCAATGAATGAGCAGATAACAGTGTCCATCTCACAGTCATCAGCAAAAGTGGTAAACCACACTTCCGGGATATTGGCTTAGATGTCTACAAAATAAATGACAAACAGGAGATGACCCAGAACTGATTCCTGGAGTATCCAACTAGTTATAGTTTCACATTCAGAGAGGATACCAACAACTTTCACAGCTTAGGAGCTGCTAGATAGCAAATTTGCAATACAGCAGGAAATGTAGGGCTTTCCATTATGTTTGCTTAATTTTTAAACAATAACAGCATGGAGAACAAAATCAAAAGCTTTGGCCAGGTCATGATAAGCATCAAACACTATCTGACCACTATCCACGCTTTTTGTAACCTTTTCAAAGAAGTTTACTAGTTTCAGGATACAAGACCTGCCCTTCACAAAACTATACTGAGTGAGTTCTAGGTCAGTTAAGTTGCATATGTCTGCATAAATGAGTAATGTTATTATACATTATATAGCTTTGCATATACAATGTAAATTTCCTTTAAAAGGGGTGTTAATTTTTTTGTTTTAAATATTTAGTCTAATTAGAGAGATAACAATGGGTAGAGTGGTAGTTTTAGGACTTTGGCATTTCTTCATCGGATACCTCCCCTTCCTGAACTTCCTTCCCCAGTTACAGTCCTAATTTCATGAAACATTTACTTAAGTTTGCACATTTGTCTTTATTTGAATATTCCTCTTTATTGCGGTAACACTGCAGACAGTTATCACATTTCTCAACATTGTATTCCTCACTATTAGAGAATGAATGACCTGTACATCACTATCCTGGAAAACATTCACTAGCAGGGTGTTAATTTGCAAGTAATGCCTACTGAAAAAAAAGAAGCTGGGAGAGTAAAAAAAGCAAACAGCTGTCTTTATTTAACACTCACTGCAAAATTTTAAAAAAGTAAAGCAAAGAAAGAAAAAAGGTGTGTGTGTGCATGCATGTGTGCATGTGTGTGTGTGTGTGTGTGTGTGTGTGTGACAGAAAGAGAGAAAAGATTGTTAGCGAGAGAGAGGAACAAAGAATGGGCTGACTGCAACAGGCAATCCATCAACACAGATCTGTTAAGCAATAAGATAATATTTTTAAAGTCCACTTTCATTCTATCCCACTCACTTAAAACAATTTATGGAGTACTTTCTGGCTTACCTAATAGCTCCTGGGTAATTTCTAATACCTATTCATTAAATTCATCTCTTTTTAACAGGTAGACGAGGAAGCACCAATGTCTCATCTTTACTTCATTACTCTGCATTTTTATCTTAGTAATTATTAGCGTATGATCTGAAATAGTTATTGGATGTGTATCAAAGTTCTCATGTAAACATGTTCCTGTGAAATATCATTTCTATCAAGTCTAGCCCTGTTATTGTACCTTGTAGAATAATATGTAAATGGTCATCCTTTGAAGGCGAATGGCCGAGGTACCAGATCGTTGAATAAAGAGCGTTGGTGGAATCTGACTGTTGGTGTGTTTTCGGACAGAACTGCTTGATTTTTGTATGTTTTTGCTAATATGTAAATTCTCTCTCCCGATTCCTACTACTGAATTCACTTCTGTCACACCAAATATTTTCATAAATTTCTTCAGAAATCTACCCTCTTTTGTTATATTTTCTCTCATAGGCTCTCCAGATACATCCTCAAAGTCAAAGTAAAACTTTATTGTCACTTCGAGTCACACAAGTGTGAACTGAGAAAAATTACATTTCTTCAGATTAGACTACATTTAACATGTAACATGTAATATATAATATATTACATAAACTACATTTAGCATAACACTAATACACAAAATTCTATTGACACAGACAACAAATACAACAACAATAAATACTTGCATTATTACACTGATTTAACAGATTGTCACTCATTACTAGGTTATTAGCTTATTTTCACTGGATATATTGCACTTAAGTGATAGATTTAAGGCCTACATTTATATTGCACAGTAAGACAGTTCAGTTTGATTACTGCTGACTTTGCAATCTGGGTGCGGGTAAGACCTTCTTATATATTGCACTATAGAGACTTTTCAGTATTTTTGGATTATTGCCTTAATGTCCAGTGTGAAGGGTGCTGTTCGTAGAGTTTTATAACCTGATGGCTAGTGGAAAGAAGCTGTTTCTGAATCTTGTGGTTTTGCAGCGTATACATCAAAAGTGCCTTTGTGATGTTAAATGTGAGAATAGCTTGTAAGCAGGAAGAGTGCTATTCCTGGTCATTTCCTTGCCCTGCTGAGACATCTGGACATGTGCAGGTCTTGCATGGGCAGGAGGGAGTTCCTGATAATCCTCTCAGATGCTTTCACTACCCTCTGGAGGGACTGGTGCTCGAAGCAGAGCAGCTTCCATACCATACTGTAAGGCTGTTTGTCAGTATACTTTCAATTGCACCCCTGTAGAAGGTTGTGAGAGTCACTATTGAAATCAAATTCCAGTCCCCACCAGTAGTAATATTCCCTGCTGACAGCTGATTATTTCTCCCAAAATGTTTTAAGCTCCAAAATAGCAGTTTTATGTAGAATATAAATACATGCCAGGGTAATCCTCATCCCTTGCCAGTAGCCCCTTATTACTGTAAAGCTGCTATTATTATCTTTTGTTTTTCCTCTCATATCACTATTGGGAGCTCCTCTGTCAATTGATTCCTATTTTCCTTCATCTCTGACATTCTGTATTATATCTATCCTGAAATCCTTTCTTTATCAAATTCACATGCTCATTTCTTTCCAAATGTGTCTCCTGTAGCATTGCTATTTGCATTCTGCATTTCTTAATATGATTAAGTATTCTTTCTTTTTTTGTCTATACCAGTGAGACCATTGACATTCCAATATTATATAGAAAGAGACACCATTATGGTAAGAAGTCATTATTCCCACCTGCTATGTATGGCACCTTTTTAAATGTCTATTTCCAACTTTTTTCTTATCACCAACATAAGAGCCTATGTCACATTTTACAAGACTTTATGTTTAATAAAACCTCAAACAAAAAACAAACACACCCACAGAACATCCCAAAACAAATTAACTTAGTACAAACAAAAATATGTACATCTTCAAATAATAAAGTTTAACCCTCCTAATAGGAACATTTGTACCAAATAGACAGCTGCTAACACAGGCCCTGGTTAACATGAAATTGAGGTTATCCATGCTAAGATGTGTGTTATTGCCTGTGCTTCTACTTACACTAATTGTCATGTATTCTTTTTTTAAAATCTTTATTCTTGCTCCACACGATGTGAAAACTACTTGCATACTTTCAGAAATCATTAACTTTTAGCCATGAAGAAACCAGTGTTCTGTTTTTTATTGCCCTATTATCAGCTTGCCTCCATGGAAAAGTAAGAGAGAAAAGATGAATGAAGTCCTATGTTGCAGCCTGAAAGACAAGCTAAAACATGTATTGCTAAAAGAAAACATTTAGTTATAGTCGATATTCTCATATTTACTTGTTTCCATTTAAAATCTGTTATTAGACTAAGACAAGCATCTTACTTTTACACCCACCTCAACAAATCAAGATTGCAGCTAATTAACTTATATAAGCTTTTGTCTAGTTTTCCTTCTCTTTTGCACTGTAATGCCTGCAATTCTTAATAACAAAAAAAAGAAAAAAGGAAGAGGAAGGAAAAAGCCATTTGTTTACTTTAATAACTTTATCATACACAAGAACTACTAAAATGCTTTGCTATAAAATATGCAATTTATATTGTGAAACATTTCATAGAAATACTGTTAAGAAAAATAGTTTTTCTTGCAGTTAGGTTTTTTTCTTCCTCCACCCCTCCCCAGAGAGTCTTTCCAAATATTAATAACATAAAGTGAAGCAAATGCCTTTCAGCTTCAGACACGTTTAACAAAGTCAACTGAAGTGCAAAAGTCAGTAAAAGTCCATTTATTCTTACACAGCTGTATTTCACAAATGTGATTGATGCTTTGCAGTCTCACATTTATTCACTAATTTCCATGTTGCAGGTCTTCTTCATGTCCATTTCTATCTCCCAACTCCAGATTCAGGTTCAATTCCATGGTGCTCCTGATTCTTCTGGTCAACTCCTGTGCATTTCACTGTCAAGCATTTTTTTGGAACAGTGGAAAAGGTTTAAATGAGCTTTATTGTCAAGAGAATGAGAGAGAGAGAGTCCCATACTGTTTGATGGCTCACTTTTTGTTGGATAAACTTTTGTATTTCCTCCTTAACCTGTTCTGAATCAAAGAATGACTTTGATCCTTCAGGAAAAGAATATTCTGAAGACAGCTGGATACAGCAGCTTGAATCTCACACCTGCCTCTCAACAGTCCCTGATTACTGCAATAAATTTGTTTCTCTTCTTCCTGGTGTGCAGTGAATTATCATTTCCCATAAATACTTTACTGTCTCCAACTTTTAATACTTTGCCCTTTTGCCACAGTTTTGTCAGGATCAACTTTCTGCTGGTAGGTTTGGATTTTTACTAATAAAGGTCTTGGCTGCTTTCTCATAACCATGTTTGGAGCACACACACTGTGTGCCCTTTCAATAAGCAGTTCCTGTTGTGGAATACCAGTCCAGTTGCTTATTTGTGACTTCATCAAATTAATACAGTCTGTGCTTTGTTTAAAAATTCAAATTGACAGAATCTCACTCTTCAGTTTCTCAGTTTCTGTTTACACACTGGGAGAGCTGCAGTCAATCTGTTGATCAGTGTACAGTGATCTTAATTGCTTCACCTAATTATCCCTCTTAGTTGCCTCTTTAGTTTGACAAGAGAGTTTTTATCTTTATCAGAATTATTCCTAAATCTTATTTCACCAGATTGTCTTTTGCTTTTATGCACATATGTCTGAACCACAATGATCGGTTCTGATCTACCTTCTGCAAAATTGGAGTTACTTTGGCATCTGCTCATGTCCTAATTTCTTCATATGTCACACAGTGTCCATCCTACCGTCCATCTCAGGCATATCATCTTCATCACCTCTAGCTTCCTCAACTGTTCTGCTTCTACTGCCCAGGTTCCTGTACCATACAGTATTACTACTGTTTTGTACGCCTTACTTTTCAGCTCCTTTGGAATTCTTCTGTCATACACTACACTTGACACTCTATGCCATTTGTCTGCAGCGCCACTGATTCTAACTTTGACCTCTTCATACAGACATCCCTTCTCCTCAACCTCCCCTCCCAGATACTTGAAACTGTTATCTTGTCCATTATTCCCCTTCTATCTCAGTTTTCAGCTTCTTCTGATTCGACTATTTGCTGCAATGGCACCTTTTGTCTGTACTCCATTTCATCCCATGTGCCCTCAGTTTTGCTTTCTATTCCTGTATCATTTGATGATGCTCCTGTTTAGGGTCTGCTTGCAATGCCAAATCATTGCCCTACAGCAGCTTTGTTGATCTGTACCCTGCAGCCAGTTTGCTAATGTAGTCTTTCAATAATATGAGCAGCAATGGACTCAGAGCTAAACCCTAATGCACAACCATTTTCACTGGGAGCCCCTCTGGGAGTCCAAACACTGTTCGTACTTGCATCATTAGGTTGTTGTACATAGCCTGTACTAATTCTACCAATGTTTCTGGGAACTCAAGCCATCACAGGGCTGCCCAAATCAGTTTGCTTGGGACACTGTCTATAAAGGAAAACACAAAGATCAATGCACGTAAGGTTCAAGTAAGGCACCCTTTATTACTTGCAGCAAGGAGACAAAGCATGTAAGTACAAGGTTTGTCTAATTTTTCATAGTTCAGCTGTTCTTATACAGTTCTCTGCATGTACACAAGAAGATATTGTTAGATTTACTGCTGACATGGTCAGAAAAGAAGACATTGTTAGATTTACTGCTGACATGGTCAGAAAATTGTTGTCTTGCAAAAACATGTTTGAGAAAAAGAACCTGGCCTTGGGCTAATTTCAGCCCTCCCTTGTTTCTCACACTCCTTCAGCTGTCCAGTTCTGATATGATACATTTGCCCAGGGTCAAGATACAACCCTGGCCTCAATACACATTCTGCTGACTATGGTAGACTTTCAAGTGTCAGTTGTTCTCTTATCAAGGTCTCCTGCAGCTGCACATATTTCACACAGAATAAGCAGAATAAAAGTATTAATTTATTTTTAACCTTAAATGTATTTTAAGCTTGCACATTGCAGTTATACATTTTCTTAACATTTTCCCCCTTTTAATACTTTATTCTACCTTCAAAACAAGCATAAACAGTTTTTCTTCCCATAACCATTTCCTACTTAGGATTTGCAGTTAATAGAGTCATTCAGTTTAAGCCTGTGAAAGCATTTTTTCAGTTTTGAGTAATTCTTCGAATTCATCATTCTGATATAAAGTTTCTGAAACTGAAGCGTCTATGATATTCTTAACTAGTCCTTTCATACAGGGGATGCAGCAGCATCCACACACCGTCAGTAAGGCTACCCCTACACAGATGGCAATCAGAATGTTCATCAGGATGCTGCCCCAACCCCCGAACCATTTCTGGAAAAAGTCCGTCAATGGATTTGGTCCTGGTTTGGTCAATGGCCGACACCTGCTGAATTACTTCAAGATGGCTGTCTATCTCGTGTTTGTTGTCAGGAATATATGAACAGCACTCCTCCTGGATTAAAGCACACGTACCTCCTTTCGCCGCTAGGGTGAAGTCAAGAGCCATGCGATTTTGAAGTACCACTGTTCTCATGGCAGTTAGTTCATCGGTTACCAATTCTAGGGCAGAAAAGGTCGCATTACTCATTATTTCAAGGAGTTTAGATAGTTTTCTCAGCTCCCAGATCGATTTTGTTGCTCCATATGCTGGTATTATGCCTGCCCACGATATGACGTCATCACCCAGATCCATGTGTAATAGTCCTTTGTTATTCCCATGGACTAAATCATGATGGTATTTCCAGGGTGCATCAATTTGTCCCACTGGATTAGCAGGCTTCTTGATTTCTCAGACATTCTGAATTTTCCCTTGAGGTAAGACTGCCGTGTGGCGTATGGCCAGAACCAGGTATCCCAAAAAACAGCTGCCGAACCAGTTTTCAGGTAGCCATTTATATGCTTTTCTTCCACATATAAAGTAACAATTTTCTACTTTAGTGGTAACTTTACTATAAACATACCCTTGTCCTGCATGAAACATTTTTCTGTCAATTATAGATAGTTGTTTGTAGAGAACAGAATCATGTTTTACTCCCTCAATTGTTCTATGCATCAATTCAAAAAAATGAATCATAGTTTGTGTTGCAATAAGATCCAGTGTTATTAGGTTTAGTGTAGCATCTATAGGGAACTGTTGCATTTCAATGACTCCATCCTATCCTGACTGTATCATTCTTATGAAAACACAGAGTTCCCTTTTGACGAATAGACAAGTGTAATGCTACTTTATCTTCTGATGTGACATTCGATGTGTCATGAATTAGGTTTTCCCAGGTCTTACTAGCCCCTAGGGGAACTGAAGTTAGCAGTAATCCCCCATATGCTGTTGGTAGAGCTGTGCAGATCTAGCAATTCGAAACATTGAAGGTTTCAGCATACACGTATTTGATTGCCTGGTAAGTATTGAAATTCAGGTGCCACTCACACTTACTAAATTTTACTTGCATAACAGAGAAGAGAAATGGCCATAACAAAAAGATTATTGTTACCATGATGATCAGTGGGATGGTCATGCAAAATTTCTGTGGGAATGGTTGTTCCGTATCGTCTCTGTCTTCTCCAGTTATTCCAAAAAGATATTTTCTTGATTCAGTCATTTTACTTGGACACGTGATCTTACTCTCTGCCCTATAGGACCTTAGCACCGATAATTGCTTCACTGGGCTTGAGACAGATCAGTTCCTATTGATCTGACCCCCCCTTTGTCGCCAGACTTTTGTGCTTAGGGTCCCAATGGAGTGGTTGTCCAGTTCGAAGTTTCTCATCAACTTGCAGTGTGTCAGGTGTATCCACGAAGCCCGTTCTGCTATCTTGACTGCAGTAGGTGTTGAAAGAAGCACCTGGTAGGGACCTTCCCACTTTGGTGATGCCCAGTTCTTTTGCTTCATGATTTTAATCCACACCCAGTCTCCTGGCATCACTGTCACTTCCGATGTTTCAGCTTGCTTCTGACCTGAAACAGAATTAAACTGCAACAGATGTTTAGAACTCAACAACTTTTTCATATATTCAGCTAGTGTAAAATCAGCTTGCTGGTCTGATGACATGAGAGGTTTCCACTGGGGTGTGTAATAAGCCCTTCCATACAGCTTTTCAAAAGGAGTCAGCCGTTTTGCTGTAGGAACAGTTCTCATGTTCAACAGTGCCAGAGGTAAACAGTACAGCCAGGCTTTCCCCGTTTCAGCTATCAATTTCCTTAGTTTGCTTTTTAGTATACCATTATGCCTTTCAACCAGCCCTGCAGACTGTGGATGATATGCACAATGATTTTTTAGAGAAATACCAAAAAACTTACTCAGCTGCTGTATAGTTTGATTTACAAAGTGCGTACCATTGTCACTATAGATTCTTTCCAAAATACCGAACCTAGGAATGTCCTTAACAAGTACCTTTGCTACTGTAGCTGCATCTGGATTTTTAGTTGGAAAAGCTTCCACCCACCTGGAGAACATATCTATAATGACAAGGCAGTACTTCTTGTTTTCACATTTGTTTAGTTCTATAAAATCCATACAGATAGTGTGAAATGGATATGGTGGTGTGGGAAAACTCCCTTGCTTAGGCTTTATTGCCCCCTGTGCATGGTGTTTGTTACAGATCTGACACATTAAACAAATTTTTTTAGAATAGTTTGTAAATCCGTACGTTGTGAACACCTGGTTCACCAGATGTACCATCCCCCCTGTTGAGACATGGCACTGCCCATGGCTCAACAATGCCACATAGCGGAACAAGTTAGAGGGTACTATTGGTTTTCCCTCCTTAGAGATGTACAGCCCTTTATCGAGGATTGCTCCTCGTTTCATCCATCGCTGTTTTTCTGCTTCTGTAGTGAGTGTCTGCATTGTTTTTAACATATCTAAATTCAAGGTTTCAGAGGGTTGTAATTCCTTATCTAGAAGGGATACCTCTGTAGCTGCCTGTTTTGCAGCTGCATCAGCTCTCGCATTACCTTTTGAAATTATGTCCTGTTGTTTAGTATGAGCTGTACATTTGCAAATAGCTACCCTTCAAGGCAATTGAATAAATTCTAAAAGATCTAGAATAAGTTGTGCATGATTTATAGGTTTGCCAGTAGATGTTATCATTCCTCGGTTTTTCCACTGTTGTGCAAACACATGTACAGTGGAAAAAGTGTATTGGCTATCAGTGAAGATGTTTACACATTTATCCTTCGCTAAGGTACATGCTCGTGTCAGCGTAATCAATTCTGCTGCCTGCGCAGATAAATGATGCGATAAAGATTTTGCTTCTATAACTTCAGTATCAGAGACTACTGCATATCCTACTAGGTTCTGTCCTGCAGGGCCTCTTTTGCACAAGCCATCTATGTAGTATGTCACCTCGGCATTATCCAAGGGGACATCCGTGAGGTCTTTTCTAGGTAATGTCTTCTGCTCGATTATTTGCAGGCAGCGATGTGGTGTGCCGTCTGCAGGAGTTGGGAGCAGGGTGGAAGGGTTTAAGGTCGTACATCGTTCAATTGTCATATGAGGTTGGCTCAACAATATGGTCATGCAGGAAAGATGCCTAGCAGGAGAGAGGTATGCTACTTTTTCTTGTAATAAAATAATTGCGACAGCATGAGGTACCCTTAGAGTGAGTGGATGAAACAAGACTACTGAAGCTGAAGCCTGCACTGCCATTGCTGCCGCGAATATTCTTGTTGAGGTTTTAAGTCATTCAACAAGGTGTGTGGATCCAGCACTATAGGTGCCCTTGGTATTACTGCATCATTTACAGCTTGCAAATCCTGAACCATACGCAATTCTCCATTGGCTTTTTTAACTGGAAATAAAGGTGTGTTACACGGAGAATCAGGGGATTCTACTAGCACCCCTCTCTTAAGTAATGCTGCTATGATTGGTTTTATCCCTGCCTCTGCATCCTTTCTTAAGGGATACTGTCTCTTGTGTGGTCTAAATTCTGATTTTGGCGTTATGCTAACTGGACCTGCATTCCGGATAAGTCCTACATCTGATTTTCCTGCTGACCAGAGGGTCTCTGGTATATCTCGTAAGGCATTTTCTTCGTCTGTCAACAGGAGTATCCATCAGCTGTCTCCGCGAGACTGCAGATCTACAGCTGGGTTAGCTTGAGTCACCCAGTTCAGTGTTTGCACTTGTATTCCCTGTCCTGACAATTCTAGTTCTGTTTGTTTCTCCCATCTTGTAACTTTCTCCCCTAGGTCTGCCCACCGTATGTTTTTATTCTTGGTCAGGCTAACATGTGGTAGTCAATTGGCCAACCTGCATTTGATAATTACAGTAAGCAAAGATGAATTCTGTGTATCTCAGGGTTTGTACATGGTTAAACACAAAAGGAGCATGAACAAAAGACCAATACAGTTGCAGAACATATTATGACAACATTATTTTAAGCTTAATAAGCATAAATATAAAATCAGAGTATTGGTCATTTTATAATATCAAAAGTTCTGAAACCTAATCAAGTCAAAATCACAGCAAATGTGCACATGCCAAGGGAAGGACACAAGTAGGCATCTAATGTTTATAGGAATTGTGGCAATGTGGGGTGTTGCCATCTATTCCAGGGAGAATAAGGCAGTGCAGGTGTAACATCCACCAGCATAGCTAGCTGGAGTTTTGTAAATAATTTTGTGTTATTTGACTGTCACACTGACTTGTACAGTTGCTTGTGTTAAACATGTATCAACAGTGTTATTATAACTAATTAAATGTATATGTTTAAACAGAGAATTCTGGAAGGAAAGAGTAGAAGTTTTTGAAATTGTTCTAGAATTTTCAAACTCTGCAAGAGATCTTAGCAAAGCTCTGTGTGTGTTTTGTACCAGAATCAGGTGATCAAATGTGATACCATTCTATAACCAGCACTGAGAGGATGTAACTCTCACAGCGGATTGTTTTGTTTTGTTTTCTTAGGAACCTGATATAAAGATCTATGTCAGTTATCACAGTTCAGTTGAGTACAGTTCAGTTTTTAGTTAGAAGCTCATCACCTTGCCTCATGGAAGTAAGCATCTCAACATCCTTTCTTGCCTTGCTGTATTAATTATGTTAGCTAGGGAACAGTTATTCTTTAGACAGCAAGGAAACACAATGGGATTAGTTAAGTATTGTCTATCTATATCTATTTGAATCTGTCCAACTTTGCTATTTTTATTTCTCCTGTGATTCCAATTCTGGTGTTTATTGTACTTAGATATTTAGTATTCTCGTATTTTCTATTTTAATATTTATTATTAAATATTTTTCTACTTTTCATTGTGGCTGTTTTTTTAGAGAATACTTTTAACATCTTGAGAGTACTTGTGCTTATTTAAGTGATGCCTTGGCCACTCTGGAAAGCCTTGTTGCTTTGGTTACACTCTACCATGTATATTAGTATTGATTTTACTTAGTATAACTGGACACCCTTGTAAGAGCCTTGGAGTAGTTGACTGGTAGCATTGTGGTTACCTTATAGTCTGGGCAGAAGGGGTACAGTTAGTAAATCTGTACTAGCCTTTTCCAGGAATGTGTGTGTGTGTCAAAATCAAATAACCAGGTGTGGGTGTGTCAGCTGCTTGGAACTGGGACATAGGGCTCCAAAATGATTTTTTTGGGGGGCGATCTGGAAAAACAGAGAGTCCAGTCCCAGGTCTGGAGCATGTTCCCTGTGTGCTTTTGGAGAAAACTTTGCTTGATGCAGAGAGCTGCATATGAAAATACTGTATAAATTCATTCCTGTTTTTAATGACCATCTCTTACTGGTGTCAGTGGTGAGGACTGAGGCTCCTTGATTATTGACCTGAGGTAGAGGGTCCATCACAGGAATCATGCAGAATCGTGCAAAGTTTTCCCGAGTATGTCTAAGACAAGTATGTTCTAAGAAAGCTGTTAGATAAAGATGTAGTCTGGAAATGAACCTAAAAACAAGAAAAGAGTTTTGAAATGTATAAGAAATGAATTAAACATGTTCCAGCATTAACATACTATGATGTGAATAAGCCACTTATGATGCAATCAGATGCCAGTTTAAATGGTACAGGAGCAGTGATCTTATAAAAGAATAGACCAGTTGCCTATGGGTAAAAGAGTATTTACAGATGCACAGAAGAGATGTGCTCAGACAGAAAAGAACTGTTAGCACAATATATGTATATGAGACATTTTATCAATATGTATATAACAAAGAAAGTTAAGAGGAAACAGACCATAGACCTTTGCACAGCATATACAAAAAGTCCTTGCACAAAGCAATTCCAAAATTGCAGAGGATGTTCCTTAATCTACATAAGTATGATCTGAAACTGTGCCATGTATCAGAGAATGAAGTATACACAGCAGATACACTGAGTATAGCATATTTACTAGAGATGCATGAAAGACTGCTAGAAGAAGTATTAGAAATTATTTGGGTAATTCCACAGTTAGCAATAGAAAAATCCAAAGAATTTAAGAGATGTACTGATATTAAGTTAGAAATACAGGAAATACAGCTACTGAAAAGTGTTACAGTGAGATGATGGGTGAGCAAAAATCAATGGCACAGGAGGAAATTCAACCTTGCATTTCTTTTAAGGGAAGAATTAAGCTGTGTCAAGGGCTTGCTGTTCAAAGCAGACAAAATAACGATTTTCAATCTGATGAGAAAACAAATAATTGAGAGGTTAGACTAGTCACATCTGAAAATAGCAAATGCAGATAGAGTGTGAAATATAATGCTTTGGCATAGAATGGCATCCAAAATAGAACAAGTAGTACGTTGCTATGCTACCAAAAGTTCAAATAATAACAACCAAAGCTTGCTTGCCCATCCTGGGGAATGTTGGTTCTGGTCATCTGAATGATGTCAGGCAAGCAGAGGCATGGCATCAGATGGCCAGGACTCACAGTTCTGCTGACACAGAGGACTAAAGTCCTGTGTATGACTCAGACATCCCAGCTTCAATATAGCAACCCCATGTCTGCCTGTGTGACAGTTCCTGATCATCACAACTAAATGAAAGAAGCCCTGCTCTCATGCAAGGGATACCCAATACAGGGGAGTGAACAGGCTTAAGACCAATAGAAGGAGGCACAGTAATTAGTAGGCATGGAGTAAAAAGCATACAGAGAAAAAAAATGTGTTTTTGACATTTACTAAAGCTTTCATTTTGATATAAGTAGCCCATATCATTCTGGGTTGGCCTTAGATGAACTGGTGTCCTAGAAGAACTGCTCCACAGTGCGCCCTCCACACACTGTTCATAGGTTCATAGGTTCATAGGTTCATACTAGGCTATCTGCCCGAGGGCATTTACAAGCCTAGCCCATAGTTTTGTGGCTTACGCCACCCCTTTAGTATGGGGAACTATACCCATTATTTTGCTGTGCCTCTGTTGAGCAGTGACACTGAGGTAATCCCTGGGGTATATCTGCGATCTCCCATCCATTGGTCAAGATTTCTCTTGAACAAGGCCAGCGAGGTGCTCTGCCTCACATATACCGGGATTTTATTCCACAGCATAGGGAGTCTTTGGGTGATGAATCTATCCCTCCAGCACGTCCTATTAATAGCCGTGTCAAGGTTTAAGTCTCCCGCCCTTGTGGCTCTGGCGGATCTAGATGGCTTGAGGTGAAGCATATTCATCAAATCTGGGTTTGACATGGCCTTGTATGTTAGGCAAAGGTCACCTCTGAGCAAGCGGTGGCGACTGAATAGAGCTGGAGTTCTTTCAGTCGGGCAGCATAGGACAGATGTTTGAGACCCTTTATCCTTTTGGTGAGGAACTTTTGTGGCCTCTCCAGCTGCTGCAAGTGTCGGGTCAGATACATTCTGAATGGGGCATTGTACTCAATCATTGGTCTGATGAGTGATGAGTATAGGGAGACGATGACCTCCCTTGATCTAGATGAGAATCCCTTCATGATAAGGTGGGCAATGTAGAAGGTCTTCCTAACTACTTTAGCTACATGGGTGTCGAATGACAGACTACTATCAACCTGGGTCCCCAGGTCCCTGATAACTTCTTCTGTGCTCAGTGGATTGCCACCTATTTGGTAGCTAGGGGTAACCTTGTTTTTCCCGAAGGGTATGACTATGCATTTTTTGGCATTTAACTTTAGGCCATGGCTCTGGCACCAGTTATCCGTTTCTGTGAGACCCTTCTGAAGGATATCTGTGTCAGATGTGTTTTCTACTATGGCCCAGTTTGCAGTCATCTGCAAACTTTGTCAGCCATAACCCTCCTGTGTTTGCTTGTACTTGGAAAAGTAGATGCCAAACAAGAGTGGGCCCAGGACTGAGCCCTGTGGTACACCACTTGTGACAGGCTTTGAGTCTGACATGGCGCCAGCAACTCTGACCCTGTGGGTTCTGTCACTCAGCCAGGTTGCAACCCATCTTGTGATGTATGGGTTAACATTTAAGCTGATGAGTTTTTCAATGATACCCGAGTGGGGTATTGTATCGAAGGCCTTCGCCAGATCGAGGTAGGCTGTATGGACTGCCTTTCCCTCATCAATGGCTTTGGTGACTGTTTGAAAAAGTCAACCAAGTTTAGAAGGCATGATCTGCCTTTGACAAAGCCAAACTGGGATGGATCCAAAGTCTGCAAATTCCCTATGTCTTTATTTATGAGGTCCATTATGATCCTCTCCATGGCTTTGCAGATAAGGCTTGTCAAGCTAATGGGCGGTAATTTCCAGGGTCGGTGGAGGCACCGCCTTTGTGAAGTGGGACCACAGTTGCAGTGCGCCACTCCTGGGTGCGTATCCAGAGGTAAGACTATGATTAAACAGCTGTCCTAGCTGTGGGTTTAATTCCTCGTTGAGTTCGTGGAGCACACAGCCGGGGACACCATCAGGTCCCATGGATGCTGTGTTTTTGCTTTGGAGAGAGCAGTTCTCACTTGGGTGTTGGAGATGTTTGGGGGCTGCAATCGCTTGGTATAGATATCTCTCCTTTTGGGGGAGGGGAGAAGTTTGCACTGAACCTGTCAGCCAGTATGTTGGCAATGTCTGTAGGATCAGTAATCTTCACATCATTTTGAACTAGTTCTGAGCATATCTGGGAGTTTCCTCCCAGGTTTCTAACATAGCTAAAGAAGGCCTTATGATTGTCTTTTGAGTCTTTAGCTATTTTTCTCTCAAAATTTGCTTTGGATGATTTTATGAGAGCTCTTAGTTTTTTACTTATAGTGATCAAGGGTGTCTTACCTTTTAAGGATTTTGCTGTATCTTGTAGTAGCTTCCTCCTTTTGTTGTAGAGTTTGTTTATGGCTGGGGTCCACCAGACTGGACGCTTGCCTTTGGTACAAAGAGTCTTTGTTTTGCTTGGGATTGCCTTATCCATGCAGTCCTGCAGGTGCTGGTAGAAGGCATTTGTAAGTGATTCAGCGGCTTGAGTACTGTTTTCCCTGGGCTCGGGGCCTTAAAGGAGACCACACTAGTCTTTAGAAGTGTGAAGTCGGCTTCGAGAAGTTCTTTACTGTGGTCTTTTTATTTCAGGTGGGGGTGGGATGAGGACCTCCAGCGAGATTAGTTTGTGATCTGATCTCACCAGTGAGGGGTATACTTCCGGTGTTGAACATTGTGCTCCCATGTTCGTGATGATGAGATCAAGTATGTTTTCTCCTCTTGTGGGGATGGTGACTAGTTGTTCCATGGCATTTGAGTTTATGAATTCCAGGAACTTTTGGGCTAGGGTGTTTGGGCTTGAGTAGTGTTCCCAGTCTATATTAGGGTAATTGAAGTCACCTAGTATGATGGTGTTTGGTGATACATTTATCCCCTCTAGTGTTTTCAGGAAGGCCATGTGAGGTTCCTGAGTTTGTGAGGGTGGCCTGTAACATGTTACAATTTGCAGAGCAGTCTTGCCTATGGTTAATTGCACCTGGATGGTCTCCGATGCATCGTGTGTTGCCACCAGTCTTGAGGTGTGGGTGTCTTTGATGAATATGGATACCCCCCCTCCTTTCTTGGTATTGTCCGGATTTTGGGGCGGGCTGGCATGATAAGAGGTAAAACCTGATAGTGCTGGGGTGCTCTCAGGAGCCTTGAACTAGGTTTCTGTCACTGCACAGACATCGATGTTCTCCATACTGAGAAGGGCCTCGAGTGCGTGCATTTTGAGATTTAGACTTCTGGCATTGAGCAGCATTACCCTTAGTTTTTTTGCTTTTTTGTGTTCTAGGGTGGTAGGTTTAGAATTTGAGCCTTGCCTAAAAAGGCACTATGGGGTGGCAAGAGCCTTTGCCAATATCCGAATCCCAGGGGTGACAGGTGCAAGCCGTCCCTTGGCAGCGTGGCTTGTCCAGCATGTCATCCCAGGCAGACAGACATTGGATCCCCTTTGAATGACACCAGAGTTTAAGCCAATTGTTAAAGCTGATCATCTTATCTCTGTATTGTGGCATCATTCTTGGTGAAGGTAGGATACTGCTCAAGGTCAGGGTCATACCTGCCTGGGCTACATAATCAGAGAGCTCCTCAATGTCTCTTTTCATGTAGTCCAAGGAGGTGCGTCTCAGGTCGTTTACACCAGCGTGGACAATGACTGAGTCGTATTTGTACCTGCTGTTGAGAGACCTGAGTGCTTGCGTTATGTGGCGGATTCTAGCCCCCAACAGGCAGCTTACTGTGACCTTCTCCTTACTCAGTCTGGTGGCGGGGCGTCAGTGTGTCTGACTATGGAGTCACCAATGACTAGTGTGTCTGGCATTGTGTTTGGCCTTAAGGGCTGTGACTGTTTGACACTCTGACTGTGAGGTCTATGTGTTGCAGGTGTTGTGTTCTGAGGTGGTGGTTGTTTGGGTGTCTGCTTTGGTGGCCTCTGCTGTTTTGGTAGATTTTTGATCAGAGCCGAGTATGTCTTTGTGTGTTTATGTGTATGATTTGAGGTTGTGATGGTACTATGTGAGACTGGGTCTATAGTGTGTGTGGTAACCTTCTCCTCCTGACTGGTCTTGCCAGTCCTATGTTGAGAGAGCTCAGCCTCCAGTTTGGCCGTATAATTGCATCTCTCATGTATTTGTGTTTTGTGGGAGGAGGAGAGGGTTGTCTGTGTACATGAGGCAATTGTAACATTGCCTCAATATTCCCAGGTTCACCAGCTGAGCAGGAGAGGACACTAGCAACTGATCCCTCGACATGCTAGAAGGACTAGACAAAAACTTTAAAAGAGATTCGGGGACGTGGGTGACCGAGAAATGGGGGTTTGCCTTTTGGGGTGCTATCTATAAGAGTGCCGTATCAAGGTAATAAGTACTGTAGGAGCAAGTGCTAGGTTTAACAGATAGAGAAAAGTCTACTTGGAGTCAAGTAGAGATGATCTTTTAGGTATTAGAGAAAGTGCTAGTAACAGGGATGCTTAAAGGTAAGATTGAAAAGAATGCACTCTGCAGTGTGCACTAGAGAAGTTAGATATGAAAGTAGGTAACTTGAGTTTTACCTGTTTAAAAAGTTAAGGTTTAGTGGAGAGTTACTATTTTTAAAACAGCAAGATGGACTGAAAGGGGTGGTTACTTTTGTATTTTGGTACTATGAAATACTGTAGGATGGCCAATAAATTTAAATAATTGAAGGGGTGGGATTTCAAAAGTGATGGTTTTGTGATTACTCACATAAGCCAGTGAAAGTAGAGAGAAATGAGATATATGGTCAGATTAACATAAGTGGCGGGCAACTAGAAAGACAGTGGTATTTAACAAGACAACTTAAATGGGTGGGAGGGAGGGAAAAATTCTGCCTGACTCAGAACAGAGAGCTGTGGTCTCTTTTGAAGTTTTAATATGCTGTTAAAACAGAATGGAAGCAAAACACAAGATAAAGAAAACAAACTACAGTATTCAAAATATAGAAAGGCAACACAGAAATACAAAAAATAACAGCAAACTAACCTTTCCTTCACAGCAAAGTGTAGCAGAGTCTGGATGAGCCTTTCTGGTAAAGCTCTGAAATGTTTTAGTTTACTCCTTAAATAGAAATTTTAGTTCCTAGCTCCACCCCCTCTGTTAACAAGTGATTAACCTTAAGTGACCTGTTCAGTTTTAGTTTACTCCTTAAATAGAAATTTTAGTTCCTAGCTCCACCCCCTCTGTTAACAAGTGATTAACCTTAAGTGACCTGTTCATTGCTCTTTCTCCTCCCCACACACACATTAGATGGTAGCCCCCCCCCATCCCTCTCCCCCTTCCTGGCCTTCCTGTGCCAACTAGATTACTTTGTTCTTCCTCTTCTCACAGATTATCTTACTCTTCATTTTTTACTGCAGTCATTCATTCAAAAAATCTTAACAAGGCAAGACTGCACTGTGATAAGTGTGGAGGAAATAGCTGCATTAAGCTAGGGGTCTCGGGGGCCACTAGGGTCCAGAAGTCAAGTTATCCTTGATGCTCTAAGTTGCATTTTAATCTTTTTTAACAACCTTGTCATTCACTGATGGCCTAAGCAAAATTCATCATTAAGGAAAGGAAAGCTGTTTCACTCTTCACCTTTTTTTCCCTGCATCATTGTAACACACCCTAACTCATCAAAATTACATTGTAATAACTGTGGTGGAAATAATTAAATTAAGCAGTGGTCATGGGGTCACTAGGCCCATAAAAGCCATAGGGTTCTAGATGCTCTGAGGTGCAATTTAGAGCTTTTTTCTAATCTTTTGATCCTATGATGGCTCAAAACTAAAACTATGAGTAAGGAAAGAAATTCAGTCTTATTTTTTATTTCAAGGAAGAAATAAATTGTAATCAAGGCTTAATGCTCAAAGCTGACAAAAGAGCCGCACAATAACTGAGAAGAGACATGCGTGTGAGCAGACATAAATCTTATCTGTGACTAAGACCTGCACCCCTACTCCCACTAGTAGTCGTCACTTTCTGTGTACCCCCTCAGGTATTAGAATGGGAGGAAAGTTAAAGCAAAAATGACCACAGTCATATATTCCAATTTGTTACTGTTTACATATATATTCAGCATGCCTCCTCACCCCACTCTCAAAAGGCAGTTACAGTCTTTATACCTCTGATACCAAACTGGAACAAAACATAAAAATATAGAACATAATATATTTCAACTTGTTGCTGTCAAGTATATATAAACAACATGCCTCTGTACCCTCCCACAAAAGATAGCCACCTGTATACACATCTGATATTTGATTGTGAGGAAAGTTAAAGAAATAATGACCACAGAATCCCATGACCAACACAGTCTGTAGTGACCTGAGCAAACCTCTGACATTTAGAAGAAAAATTAAAGAAATAATGACATTGTACCCAACCCCCCAAAACAAGCTACAGTGACCTTCTATGTACACCCCTGAGCAGGGTTTGTTTTAGACTAGATGGAGTTCAGAGCAGGGGCCATTAGTAAGCCTGTGTCAAAATCCACTTAAACAGCTTTCGGGTGTGGGAGGTCAATAGGCTTTAGATGCTATGAAGGTCTGTATGTTCTGTCATGCATTTTATGTCTTTTATTTTTTAAAGATAACTATTTAAACTGTGAAAATGACAAGAACGCCAATTACTTTCATCTAAATAATTCTCACTCCCACCAAGTAGTTATAGCCAATTCTGTATACAATTCAGATGCTCGATTGTGATAAAAATGGTCATATAATGTATTTCACCTTTGCTCCACATTAACAGTTGCCATTCATTAAAGTACTCCAAGATGCTTGAAGCAAATCACATTAGTATTGCAAAGCGAGAAAAACAAGCAGGCGACAACAGTCAGCTAGCTATTTCCTCCACAAAATAACCGGCAATTATTGCTGCTTTGTCTGTGCATATCTCAGATGTCCAGTTAAGTAGTCCATCTTCCTTAACACAAATGCACACCAATACTGCAAGGCCAGGACTGAGCATACAATAAGAGGGTCAGGCACTTTCAACAAACACCTCCCCTCTCCACTCAGTAGTTACAGCTACTTCTGTGTGCACCTCAGATGATGATGATAAAAAATGACAGCCATGCATTGTGAATCAATGATATTTCACACAAACAGTAGTCACACATTAAACTATTCTAAACTGCTTCACATGAATCACATTAATACTGTGAATGCACACTAGTCTTGCAAAGCCAGTACCTGTTTAAAATGAGAAAACACCAAGAGAGTCAGATACTTTCTATAGACAGCCAGGCAAACCTTACAGGATACGCAGTAGCAAATTCCACCCCTGCCCTCTAGTCAGTCACACCTTCTACTACTTGAGTGTAAAGAGACAGACAGCATAACATCCATCATGGAGGGAGGGGCTGATACTCCCCTGCAACTCTACCACAGGACCACCCAATTCTTTAAAGTATGCTAATAACAGCTACTTTTGTACATACAGCATGGGGAGGGGTCAGAGGGATGGCAGCTATCGTACTAAATATGAAAATCCCTTTTTTGCTGTCAGTCATTTGAACTCACACACAAAAAGGCACAAAATGTTGAGGGTGCTTAAAGTGAGTTACGTTTAACAGCACCCACCCCCACCTAGCAGCTATAGCTACTTCTATGTGCCCTTCAGATGTCTGTGATGACACATGATGGCCATGTATTATGTATCAGGCATATTCCGTGCCAACAGCAGCCGAACATTAAAGTATTCAATGCTACTATGTACAAATTACATTAATACTGAAAATACACACTAGTTCTGCAAAGCCAGATAGTGACTGCTTAAAATGAGAAAACAAGAGCATCAATTACTTTCTACTGACAGCTCCCACTCATACCCAATGGTTATAAGTACTTCTGTACACACTTTGGACATGTAATTGTAATAAAAATGATGGCATATTTCAGCTTTGTTCCATGAAACAGTAGCTTAATAATAAAGCATTCCAAGTGGCTTCACATATATCACAATAATCTTGCAAAGTTAGAATATTTTTATTTAACATTTGCTTCCCTGGAAAGTCTGACTTGGAATGAAGCCAATTTCCAGCTGAAGTCCGAGGAGAAATGCTCCAGGTGCATATCTTTTGTAATGTGGGAGGAAACCGGAGTACCCGGAGAAAGCCCACACAAATGTAGGGAGGACATGCAGACTCAACACAGAAGGCACTCCAGCCGAGAATTGAACCAGAGAACCTCTTGCTGTGAGGTGACAATGCTACCTCTGAACCACTGCGCCATCCATAATAATGAGCAAACAGCACCCACTGGTCAAATCCCCACCACCTGCCCGAAACACAGGCCAGCATTTTTATGTTACACTAATCAGCACAGTAATCCTGCAATCTTAAAATAACGAGCAATGAGAAAACAGTAGTCATGTTGTTCACCCCCCCCCCCCCCCCAGACAGGTCAGCATTTATTAAGTTACTCTAATTCATTTATTTATTCATTTATTTATTGCAAATTGGTGAGGGGGTAGGTAGTCTAGTACTGAGGCTCTTTTCAACCATGACCAGGCCCCAGAGGAGTTGAAAACAGTACTTTACAATACATGACTATTAGTTATACAATGCGAGACAAAAGAAGCACTACATTACACAATGCTAGACAAAAGAAGCACTACATTATACATTGTTAGACAAAAGTACATGTATAGCATTTAAACAACAGTCAACAAAGTTCAACAAAGAATGAATAGAACAGCAAGTAATTACAAGTAATACTTTCCAGAACTGCCCCAGTAAGTTATTTACAGCATTAATACAACAACATGTTTTGCATCAACAAGCTTTTTATTATGATAAGAAGCATGTAACTGCAATGTCTGCCACTTTTGCCTGTATGTAATAAAAGAATATATATCATATAATTATATATTATAGTTTATATATATATATATATATATATATATATATATATATATATATATATATATAAATAAATATATATATATATCTATGATATATAAAAATATATCATAATTCATATGAACTTATCTGTATTCTCCTCCTTTTTTAGTTTTCCTTTCTTGTCTTATCTTCAGTAGATCTTCAAGGTTATCTCTACTAAACATACTGTATGAACAACAATTATATGCTACTACCTGCTATACTTTTAATTGTATGTCTAAACCTCTGTGCTTATGTAAATATCTTATGCAATCATATGTTATTATCTGCTATATTTCTGTAAGTGAATGTGCAAACCACAATGCTCGTGTAAATGTCTTATGTATAGTATGTTAGCAAGTGTTCTGGAGATTTTCTCCCAGAACGTCCGAGGAAAAAAAGACAGCTCTGTCCAGTCAGACCTCCCCATTAAACAAATGTAAAATAAATAATTAATAAATTAAAAAAAATCAAAAATAATTGCAAGAGACAGCCAGGCAAGCATATCATATGAAAACAGGAACATTTTGCAAAATCTGAGACAGCTGAGAGCTATAAAAAATATCTGTCTGTCTGCCAGTAACAGAAAAAAAAAACTCAACTTTCTCATCTTGCCACAGCTAATTCCTACATTTATTTATTATTTATCATTTATTTGTTTATTTATTTGACATTTCTTGACTGGGTTAATCTGACTGAGCTAAAGCCCCTTTTCAGCAGAGGTCTAGGGAGAAAAGCTCCACGATTACACAAAACATGTAGAATAACTAAACTCAAATATAGCATATTATAATAATGGATTAACATAGTAGGAAGTACATGCTTAGCAGACCCAGAAAGGAAATATAAAAACAATCTGCACAACCACTCAATGAGTAAGTACCTAGGTACATAATAAGACATGTAGCATAATAGCCATAATTGAAGAGTTAACTTCATATTCATAGAGTATTATGCTTCAGTTAGATGAGCCTAGAGTCAGAGTACAACTTGTGAGAAAGGATAGAAGAAAGAAAGAAAGGGAGTTAGGAGAGAGGGAGCTAAGGAGTATGGGGTGGTCAGTCAAGGAGGGTAGTTACCGTCACAAATCCAAGCACTGTTTAGGTAGTTTTTAGTAGCAGTTTTGAATTTATGTGGGTGTTTGATATCTCTAATATCCAAAGGAAATGCATTCCAAAAATTGGCTGGGGAGAAACTATAAAAGTTTTGTCCTATTTTAATTGTAATATTGTCAATTTGAAGCAGGTTTTGATCAGAGCTTTGTAAGGACCTTGGTGGGGAATAGAGGGATACAACTGAAGTAATGTTGGGAAAGAAGGAAGGTAGATACAAAACAGAATGTATTGTTTGAAGCTGCAAGAGAAGCAGATGGTGGGGAAAGTATAGCTAGTTTAAGCTTTTAAGAGCAAGACAGTGGTGTGAGTGGTAGGACTGATCTGCAGTGAATCTAGCAATTTTATTGTAGGTGGATTCTAATTTTAAGAGAGTGGTTTGAAGGTTAGTGAGAATTTGTGAGCCATAGAATAGGCTGGGAAGAAAGTAGGCATGGGATAGGGAGACTGGCTTTATTGGACAATAATTTTTTATTCCTGTAAAGGAGTCCAAATCTTTGGTGGGTTTTCTTAATGTTGAGAATATGCAGATCAAATTTGAGGTGGTCATCAATGACCCCAAGTAGTTTCTTGTGCGATTCCACTGTGATAGGAGTGTTATTAAGGGATACGATTGAGAAGGAAGATTTAAGATGGTTCATAGTTTTAGGGATGAAAAGTAGGAGTTTCGTCTTTTTTTGAATTTAGAATTAGCTGGTTCTTAGTGAGCCAGTTTTTGATAGATAAGAAGGATTTCTGTGTCCTTACATTTAGGTCAGAGAGGGAATCGGCTATGGTGATAACTGTGATGTCATCCACATATTGCACGAGTGATGACTGTGGGCAAGATGTAGACAATAGGTTTGTAAAGATTTTAAACAGTAATGGGCCAAGGATTGATCCTTGAGGTACACCCATCTTGACAGGTAGTACAGGAGAGGTTGCAGAAAGCCATGTGACAGATTGTAGTCGATCGTTAAGGTAACTAGTAAACCAGGAAATTGTAGACATAGATAGGTTTAGTTCAGAGAGTTTGTTCAGGAGGAGGGGATGGGAGATGGTGTAAAATGCCTAAGAGAGATCGAGAAAGAGGTATGATACAAGCTTGTTTTGGTCTCTAGCTTAGGAAATGGTGTTGACAAAGGATGTAAGGGCAGTGGAGGTGCTATGTTTTGGGCGAAAGCCATGTTGTGTGGAGGTTAGAAGGTTCTCTTGTAAGAGGAAGTGAAGGATTTGCTTGTGTACACATATCTCTAGAATTTTTGAAAGTGGGGATAGGATTGCAATAGGCCTGAAGTTGGCAAGTTCTGAGGAGCAACCCGCCTTGTGAATGGGGATGGTATAGAATTGCTTCCATATTGTGAGTACTTTAGATTCAGTAATGGAATGATTAATAAGTATGGAGATGGGGAAGGCAAGAGACTTAGTGGCTTTCTGGAGAATGAGTGGGGGTAGATTATCAACGGAGGGGGAGCAAGGTTTAAACTTTAGAAACTTTGATTTGATGTAGTTGGTAGATACAGGTTTCAGAGAAAAGGCCTGGGAGGGGTTGGAGGATGTGGGAGGGTCAGGTGGAGTGTTAACATTTGATTGATTGATGGTTTAGAGTGTTAATTTGCTGATAGTTTTGATAAAGTAAGAGTTAAAGTTGGTAGCAGTTTCAAGGGGGTGTTAGTGGGGCAAGGCTGGGGGGATGAGGGGTTACCAGGATGTAGAATTTGATTGATGGCGTGCCAAAATTTCTTTGGGTTAGTTAAGTGTGAGGTTGGAAGGTTGTTATAGAAGTTTTACTTGTCATTATAGATGGAGTTCTTAATTTGGCTGCAAAGTTCTTTATAGTGCTGGATGTGGGAGGGGAGTTTGGTTTTGGACCAGATCCTCCAAGCCTTGTCTCTTTTTTGCATAAGGGAGCAGGTGGTGAGAGAAGCCAGGGGGATATGATTGAATTGACTCTAACAGTGTGTAAGGGGGCAAAGGAGTTGAGTATGTTAAGGAATGTGGGGAAAATTTGAGGACTTTGACTAGAAAGTGGTCACTGAGAGGTCAGGCAGTGTTTCTGGGAAGTGATATTTATGGGGTGAGAGACAAGAATTCAATCAAGGAGAGAATTAAAATTAGTTGATTTGTTAGTGTGAGTGGGAGTGATGATTAATTGGGAGAAGCCATGTAAATTAATACAGGAGATAGGTGTATTTGAGTTCTAGTTCCATCCTGTCTCTATGGTCAGTTAAGAATGAAAGTACATGTTTCATTTTAGTTACGATGGACATAAAGTCACTGTTTACTTTTATCCCCAATGATTATGGTATACAGTATATAAGGGAATAGCTAGTATTGCATACTAATTATATTGCTCATAAAGTTGAGATGTTATGCTCTTTCTTAGAAACAGTGTTGTATAACAATGTGTTCATATTTAATGATGTAGCGTTTCACCAACAGATGGGGGTTGCCATGGGCACCCCTGTTGCAAATACCTATGCTAACTTGGTATTATCTAGGTGGGAAGAGCAGTATATATTCAGTAGTGAGATGCAAAATGGTTATAGGAATGAGAACCTATTGTTTAAAAGGTTTGTGGATGATGTATTTCTGCTTTGGGGAGGCACAGTATCTGCTTTGAATGAATTTGTTATTGAATTACAAAACAAAACACCATTTTTAGTATTTGATGAGAAGCATTCTGACACAATGATTCATTTTTTGGATATCTGTGTCTTATATAAAGATATGAAATTTGAAACTAAAATTTATAGAAAGGAAGTGCAAGCTGCTTGATACGTACATTCTAGAAGTATGCATCCAAGACACATTTGTCTGAATGTATTGAAAGGACAATTTTTAAGAGCCAGTAGGCTGAATATTAATGATAATGATGTTGTTACCGAGTTTAATTATATGACTGAAGACTTTAAGACACGAGGTTATAATGAGGTATTAATAGAAAGGGAAAGGAAAAATATAATGGGAGGACGTGAAAAGACTGGCAGACCATATCTGCATGGTCCAGTGACCAGAAGTAATCTTAATAATACTAACAGGGAACAAAGGTTAAGATATATTACTAAATTTAAGAGACATACTAATATGGTTAAGAAAATCATAAAGAAAAATTGGGCCTTTCTGCAATCTAGTAGCGATATTGGACATATTGTAGGTATGCAACCCAGTTTTACATATATGAGAGAGAGGAACTTGAAACAGATGCTTTGGTATAAAGATATGTCTAGAAAGATATGTACTAATATAAAGAGAAAAGGTACAACACCCTGTTATAATTGTGCTTTTTGTAGTGAAATTAACACAGAATTAACTTTTTTACACCCTGTAACAAAAATTGAATTTATATTCAAAATCTTTGCTACATGCTTTACAGACTATGTCATATATCTCGCTAATTGTGAGGCTTGTGATCATTTTTATATAGGAAAGACAAATCAGAAACTTAAGGAACGCATTAGTTCACATCTCTCAGATATATCTAGATGTGTTACAAATAATGCCCTATATAAACATATCTCTCAGAAAGGCCCCAATCATAAGTTTAAATTTAGAGTGCTACAAAAGGTATTTTCTGATATTAGAGGGTGTAATATAGCTGAAAAAACAGAACTCTTAGAGTATACATGGATAAACTACTTCAGGACAGATGTGTTACCAGGACTGAATGCACAACATAACATAAAGCCTATTTTAAAAATTAAGCATAATTAAATATAAGTTTTTAAAAATGAGTGTGTATTTAAATGGTTAAAGTTTTAACTTTGGTTAATTTGCATAATTGATTGATAGCTGTCTGCATCATTTGCTAGCTGATGCAAGTGTATAGCATTTATAGGATTTTGATGGCATTTTATCTTTGTTAAGCATTGAGAAAGAGCTTGTCTCGAAAGCTTTGCTTGTTACTACTTTTGCCTGCATTACAATCGTCCTGTGGTGTAACGGTGTGTCTTCAGATTTTTTGGCTGTTTGGATACTTCGCTTTTATCTTGGACACTTTGGCTTCTTTGAACATTTTATCTTGTTTGTGAGAGGAGGAAAGTTAGGAGTGTGGAAGTAGGGTAGGAAATTTGAATGTTGGCAGTATGACTGGTAAAGGGAGAGGGCTAGTTGATATGATGGAGAGAAGGAAGGTTGACATATTGTCTGTGCAAGAGACAAGATGGAAGGGGAATAATGCCAGGTGTATTTGGAGGTGGGTTCAAATTGTTCTACCATGGTGTAGATGGAAGGAGAAGTGGGGTGGGGGTTATCCTGAAGGAACAGTATGTCAAGAGTATTTTGGAGGTGAAAAAAAGTTTCATATAGGGTGAGGTTTATAAAGCTGGAAATTGATGGTGTGATGATGAATGTTGTTAGTGCATATGCTCCACAAGTTGGGTGTGTGATGGATGAGAAAGAAAAATTTTGGAGCAAGTTGGATGTAGTGGTGGAGAGTGTACCCAAGAGTGAGAGAGTGGTGATTGGAGCGGATTTCAATGGGCATGTTGGTGAAGGGAGCAGAGAGGATGAGGAGGTGATGGGTAGGTGTGGTGTTAAGCAGAATAATGCAAAAGGTCAAATGGTAGTGGATTTTATGAAAAAGATGGACATGGCTGTGGTGAATACATATTTTAAGAAGAGGGAGGAGTATAGGGTGATGTACAAGAGTCGAGGAAAATGCACACAGGTGGATTATACCCTGTACAGGAGGGCCAGTCTGAAGGATATTCGTGACTACAAAGTGCTGACGGGGAAAGCGTAGTTAGGCAGCATAGGATGGCAGTCTGTAGGATGACATTGGCGATCAAGATGAAGAGGAGGAGAGTGAGGGCAGTGCCAAGGATCAAATGGTGGAAGTCGAAAAGTATAACTGTAAGGTGGAGTTCAGGGAAGAGTTAAGACAGGCACTGGGTGACAGTGAAGAGTTTGCCAGAGAGCTGGGCAGCCACAGCAGAGGTAGTAAGGGAAAAAGCTAGAAAGATGCTTAGTGTGACATCTGGACAGAGGAAGGAGGACAAGTAGACCTGGTGGTGGAATGAGGAAGTACAGGAGAGTATACAGAGGAAGAGTTTGGGGAAGAAGAAGTGGGATTGTCAGAGAGAATGAAGAAAGTAGACAGGAGTATAAGGAGATGAGGCATATGGTGAAGAGAGAGGTGGTGAAGGCTAAAGATAAGGCATATGGCAAATTGTATAAAAAGTTGGACACTAAGGAAGGAGAAAAGGACCTGTACTGATTGGCTAGACAGAGGGACCAAACTGGGAAAGATGTGCAGCAGGTTAAGGTGATAAAGGATAATGAGGGAAATGCACTCATAAGTGAGGAAAGTGTGTTGAGCAGATGGAATGAGTACTTTGAGGGGTCGATGAATGAAGAGAATGAGAGGGAGAGAAGGTTGGATGATGTGCAGATAGTGAATCAGGAAGTGCAATGGATTAGCAAGGAGGAAGTAAGGGCAGCTATAAAGAGGATGAAGAATGGAAAGACTGTTGGTTCAGATGACATACCTGTGGAAGCATGTAGGTATTTATGAGAGAAGGCAGTGGGGTTTTTAACCAGATTGTTTAACAAAATGTTGGATAGCAAGAGGATGTCTGAGGAGTGGAGAAGAAGTGTATTGGTACCAATTTTTAAGAATAAGGGTGATGTTCAGATAAAGGGATAAAATTGATCAGTCACTGCATGAAGTTATGGGAAAGAGTGGTGGAAGCCAGGTTAAGAATGGAGGTGATGATTAGTGAGCAGCAGTACACCTTCATGACAGGAAAGAGCACTACAGATGTGATGTTTGCTCTGAGGGTGTTGATGGAGTATAAAGAAGGTCAAAAGGAGTTGCACTGTGTCTTTGTGGACTTAGAGAAAGCATACGACAGGGTGCCTAGAGAAGAGTTGTGGTATTGTATGAGGACATCGGGAGTGGCAGACAAGTATGTAAGAGTGGTATGGGATATGTACAAGGGCAGTGTGACAGTGGTGAGGTGTGCATTAGGAGTGATGGATGCATTCAAGGTGGAGGTGGGATTACATCAAGGATCAGCTCTCAGCCCTTTCTTATTAGCAATGGATGGACAGATTGACAGACAAGATCAGACAGGAGTCCCTGCAGACTATGATGTTTGTAGATGACATTGTGATTTGTAGTGAGAGAAGGGAACAGGTTGAGAAGACCCTGGAGAGGTTAAGATATGTTCTAGAGGGAAGAGGAATGAAGGTCAGCAGGACTAAGACAGAATACATGTGTTTGAATGAGGGGGAGAACAGAGGAATGGTGAGGATGTAGGGAGTAGAGTTGGCAAAGGTGGATGAGTTTAAATACTTGGGATCAACAGTTCAGAGTAATGGTGAGTATGGAGCAGGTGAAGAAGAGAGTGCATTGTTGGTGGAGTGGGTGGAGAAGAATGTCAGGAGTGATATGTGACAGACAGGTACCAGTAAGAGTGAAAGGGTAGGTCTACAAGATGGTAGTGAAACCAGCTATGTGGCAGTAATGAAAATACAGAAGTCAGAGCTGGAGATAGCAGAGTTAAAGATGATATGATTTGCATTGGGTGTGACGAGGATAGACAGGATTAGAAATTAGTATATTAGAGGGTCAGCTCAGGTTGGATGTTTTAGAGACAAAGCCAGAGAGGTGAGATTGCATTGGTTTGGACATGTGCTGAGGAGGGATGCTGGGTATATTGGGAAAAGGATGCTAAGGATGGAGCTGCCAGGTAAGAGGAAAAGAGGAAGGCCTAAGATAAGGTTTATGGATGTGGTGAGAGAGGACATGCAGGTGGTTGTTGTGACAGAGCAACATGCAGGGGACAGGAAGAAATGGAAACAGATGATCCACTATGGCAAGCCCTAATGGGAGCAGCTGAACGAAAAAGAATATATATTATATATGAATTTACTTTTATATATATAGTTTGCTGACAAGTGCTTGTATGTTTATCCTATGGACTAGAAAAAAAAGCCAGTACAACTTATTGAAAATCAGCTTATTGCATGTGCTCTCTTTTTTCTGTGCAAAAATGCTACACTGTGGAATCAGGGAAATTAGCCATTCCCCACAGTAGTGCAGTCTCAGAGTTGATATATATAATTAGCAGGGAGTTTGAGGGGTATAGACCCCATGTGGGGGAGTGCAAGGAGGTTTGCCCCTTCAAAAATGTGTTTTACTTTTTTTTTTTTTGATCAGCTGGTGATCTACAAGTTGTATTCAATCACCTGCCATCCATTCAATATATTACATTTTTGATATATGGACATACATTCATATGAGTATGTACATACATATATATATATATATATATATATATATATATATATATATATATATATATATATATATATATAGAGAGAGAGAGAGAGGTACACACACATATATAAATGGGGACAGACTAGAAACTGTGTAGGAATTTTGGTGAGAGAGAGAGTATGTTCTGAAAACCCTGAGAAACATTATCAAAATCACTGACAGACTTACGACAATCAGATTTCAGTGTAAGGCTGTCTTCATGATATATGGTACACAGCAAGGCTGCAATGGCAAGGAGACAAGGACATTTAGACATCAGTTGCAGGATATCTCCAATAACATAGAAGAAAATGAGTTGGTTTTAATAATGGGTAACCTGAATGTTCATACTAGGAGAGACAGAACAGAATAGAACATGAGCATTACCTGAGTCCCATGACTGGAGCAATAGGAAAAAAGGAGAACCTGTTCTATACTTTTCAGTGTCAAATGGCTTAAGAGTGGCAGAAACAAATGCTTCACTGAGAACGACAGCGACGTCACCTACAAGAATAATTAACATGCAACTCAGACTTTCAAACTTTCTCCTAGTGAGCAAAGGGCATTGGGAAGAAATCAGAGACAGCATAATTATTCCCATTGAAGCAGCATCCAGCATAAACCACCAGTGGACAAAATCCACTGCAAACATTCATCAGAGAAGGGTTTAACATCAACAGAGACTAAGGTGGAGAACTGGAAGTTGACTGGAGCAAAAGCACAGGAGTTCAGGGAAATACTTGGGTGTTTAGCACCTCAGAAAGAAGACGAAATATATGGAATTGAAGAAGAATGCCAACTTCTCAAAACAGCATGTGTGAAGATGATAGAACAGATATCTGGTCATGGCACGTATGGAAATAAGGTACGTAAGGAAAGCTTGTGGTGGGATGCAGAAGAAGTGGGAGATGGAAAATGGATCAGGAAAAGAGGGTCAAAAAAGAAACTCTACCAGATTCTGGAAAGTGACTCAGTAGACAGAATAAGAAAGCTCTATCAGGTTGCAAGCCAACTGTAGAGTGATAAAGAAGATGGTCGGAAGATAGATATAGTTCATAATGGATACCAGCAACCATCTGCTCACCAATCAGGGAACATCAAGGTCAGATGGAAGGAGTACGTCAAGAAGACTCTGAATAAAGAAGACCCTACAGAAGATAGATATAGTTCATAATGGATACCAGCAACCATCTGCTTACCAATCAGGGAACATCAAGGTCAGATGGAAGGAGTACATCAAGAAGACTCAGAATGAAGAAGACCCTACAGAAGCTGTACTCCTACAGGCATAGCCTACAATGAGAGAGGAAGGAAAATCCATACTAGAAGTTCAATGTGCACTATGGAAGAATCAAAGAAGCAGATGCAGATAAGTCACTGTACATATGAACGAGTTGGTGGAGGTTTACAGTAGAATGAATTGAGAATATTCACCATACTATGGAGACAGACAGACAGACAGTGAGAGAGAAAATGGTATCCCAGAACAAAGGGAATATTCACAACTGTGGCAATACAGAAGTACCATACTCCAGTTACACTGCATGAAAGTGCTGGAGAGGGTGATTTACAAATGAAACGTAGAGTAGTAGAAAGTAAGACTGAAGATGAGCAGCTTGTATTCAGACTAGGATGAAGCACAACTGACCCAATGTTTGCAGTGATAGTGGAGAATCAGTGGAACTGATTGCCAAGTGGCACAAAGGGTCAGAAGTAACGTGAAAGAAAAATAACAAAGAAGTTGAAATGTAAGGTATACAAAACACTGGTGCTAACAGAAATATGGGCAGTGAAGGCAGAGCAGATGAGGAAGCTTAAGATAATGGAGACGTAGTGTCTTAGATGTATAGGGATGCAGATGAAATGAGAACATCTGAGCAATACTCAAAGCAGCCCCAGTTATGCAGGTCAAGGAAAGCAGATGGTGTTGGTTTGGTCAGATGTGCAGGAAAGCAGATGACAATTTGGTAAAAAAAGTTGAGAGAGACAGAAAGAAGCGAAGAGGAGACTAGGATGTCCAGCTAAGAGATGGAAGGACTGCATAAGGGAAGACCTCAACGACAGGAGGGCATGACTGTTGAAGAAGGTAGGAGAGCAGCTCTGGACAGAAAGAAGTTGCGGCAAATGAAGTGACACCTTGACCACATAAAAAGTGGGAAAAATAATGTGTTTATTATGATGATGATAATAAGGTCAGTTAAATATATATTTATGTAACAGTACAACCATAATGTAATATGAACTAGACAGGAAGGCAGTTAAATAAATCCTTACATTCCAGTATTTGAGTCTTACAGAAGATGCTATCGATTTGTGTACTTCCTTTTCCTCTACATAGGGGAAGAACAGAGACCTTGCGGGAAAAAAACAGTACAGGGTTATAGAAAACTAGAACTTGGTGAAATAAAACAAAGTAAACGGATATATAAGTAAGGCAAGAAAAGGTCCATAAATGAGATAATACCTACTGAGCCCTCATATAAGGTGTAATTAATATAAGCAGAATAAAATCGGAGAAGCTTTGCCCTGATCACAACAAAATGGAAGAAATACCAGAAATGATAACTCACAAAACTCTGTTTAGACAGTATCATAACCCGGTAGTACTGTTGCACAAAATATGAGGAATCGCTATTTACAAATACAAGAAAGTGCTTCAGACTGTTTAAATTGAGGCAGTCTGAGCTGCCAGTGTTTGCATCGTGACAGAATGACTGAAAACAGTTCAACACCTGCTCACTAAAGTATTGAGGGTGAGGTTGCTGGAAACATCAGTTTCGTTTTTAATGCACATAAAATTAAAATTCTCTAAAAAGGAATGTCAAAGCAGTGAGATTGCACAGAATATGTGAAATAGTTTCCAGACTGTTTTACACTTCTAAAGGTTAATATAAGAAACTGAAACTGGAGAAGGAAATAGAAAATATTAATTAAGTCAGCGACTTCTGAGTAACAGCTCTTGGAAAACTAAAAATAGTGCAGTGGTGTAAAATAGCCTCCAGGCAATAGAATAAGGGAAACATTTTAGCAACTAAAGAAAGAGAAAGGAAAATGCCATTTATGTATAAAAGTTCCAAAATGCCTTTAGAACGACATATAGAGAAGAGACTCAGGCATAACACTGTAAGAAATTATGTGGACACAATATAGAAAAGTATATACAAAGGAATAAGAAATGGCTAATTACAATTCAAAATTGCTTGATAAATATGTGAATTACTTTTGTCTCATAAACGATTTAGTTTAAATTGCCAGACTCTGTAAATGTGTGAATTACATTTCTCTGATAAATGATTTAGTCTCTGTAGCCTGCTCATTGTATATCTACATATGATGTAATTATCTGCAATGCTGTAACAGTAAATTTGTTATGTTATATTTTACTGTCAGGTTGTATATTGTGAATTACATAGAGCCTGTGCATACCTCTCAGCTGTACAGATTTTTGCAGAATGTCCAGATTTTGCCTCATATGTTTAGTCTGTTTTTCATAAAATGTTGTTTTTCTGGCAAATTAATGGCAAATCATTAATGACTGAAGTAAGAAAATAATGACAGACATTTGAGTTTCAGACTTCATACCCTTCAGAAAATTCATGCTAATGCAAAACCTGTTATTCTATCAACTTTCTAAGTTTGTAAGAACAATATTTAAAAGTGTCCCATTTTTGGACATTTGTCCCAGTTTTATTGATGGTTTTGTCCAGATTTCCTGCTCTAAGATGTTGAGAGGTATGAGCCTGGGTCATGGCTGTAAAGGGTCACATGAGTGCTCCACTTATCTGGCTAATAAATTGCAATAAGTGAATAAATAAGTAAATAAAAATAAGTATAGATATGGTTGATATGATGTTACATGTAAGATACAAATACAGAGATTAATAAAGATAACACCAAAAAAAGAAGAGTGAAAAAGGTCCATAGGTAAGTACCAGGCTTACAACCCCGAGTCATGCTTTCCAAAGATGAGAATCAAACCTTGTACCTTGTGTCTATAAGGTAGGTAAAGACCTTAACCAGTATGGCAAGCCATTAAAAATAGTTTATAGGTAAGCTGCCCTTGTCAGCCATTTTAAGCTTAACCTATTTCTCTTAGAAATTGTGAGACTCGAACATGTACCTTGTGTCTGTGAGGTAAACACCTTCACTATTATGCCAACTCCTAACTCTCAGGTGGATCAAATTAAATAAAAAGCTAAAATATGCTTTAGGAAATGGCCAGAATAAAGAAAAGTGAGGAAACTTTAAGGATATGCCCAGTCAGTAGTAGTTTCTGAAGCTATGTTATATAAAGAGAGTGCCAGCTGCAGGTACATCAGAAAAGGCTGACCTGTAAACAAAGCCATAAGAGTACCAAGAGTTGAGAGCCAGGCTTTGTGGATATTGTTAATAACAATTACCTCAAGCTGAATTTTGAAAGATGTCTGGAGACCTGGAAAGGAAATATTATTATATATTAGCTGAAGTTTTCCTGTTTTTACATAATTTTTTTTCTTTTGGCTTTGTTTATTACTAAAGAATATGGAAGATCACAGTTGTATAGGTCCACACCATGTCACTTTCTGATTAGTACATCTATGTTGGCTTTAAGGGTCTCCTTTTGTGCATTCTCTTCCCCTCCCTAAGGTGACTTGACTCTTTTGCCTGCTGTCACAGCCACCATTCCCCATCTGGAACCCAGTTGTACATCTCCGTCTGCTTCTAGCTCAGTGTTATTCATATACGTCTCAGTGACCACACACATATGTTACCTGGCACATTACTTGACACCATTTCATTACCATCACTAAATATTTTGCTGGTATTGTTCCCTGTAGTCCTTCTCTGTATCAGAGTCTACTTCTGACATCACCTTGCTCTTATGACATCAAACTCTACTTCTGACATCACACTGCTCTAGTGATATCAAACTCTACTTCTAACATCACACTGCTCTAGTGACATCGACTCTACTTCTGACATCACACTGCTCTAGTGACTCAGCAGAGAGCCATTACATACATAACATCGGATGTTATATTCCTCAGCTATGACAAAAGAGATTCCTCCCTTACAAAAAAGTAATGGAATTAGTCCACTACTTTTGGCAAATTTCAACCAGTCTATATAAAGTAGCTCTTGTCATAAGTATGCATCTCAAAGGTGTGAATCCCCTTTACTACAAAAATGAGAACTTTATTTGCATCTTTATCCATGGTGCAATGAATTTGGAGGTGCTCTTCTCAGAAGTAGGGGGCAGGGTGTAAAGACAGTACATGAATGGTGAAGGTTGATGTACGCCCTGCAAAAACACTTTTTTAAATCCCCATTTTCACACCTACATGGATTGATACCTTTGGGCTTTGTTTCTCTCTGAAAACAGGCCATAGACCTGATGGGACTAATCTGGCCAACAGATTAAAGAATAAAATGAACTAACTTACTATGTTGACTTCTGTAGAGACAATTTCACTACAAAAGGTTTGTACCGTTTTCCTGACTAAGAAATGTACCAGCCTTCCAACAGCAGCTATTAGAGCAGAGTGTCTAGATTCTTGTTTATTTCTGCCCTTTCAGTCCATTAATTAGTAAAGCCATGGTCATCATGTTGTAGTTTTCCCCACACATTCTTTGTTTGAAGTTAGCTATTAAAAAAAGCCCAGCTAAAGGTTCATCCACCGCACATTTACCTTCACATGGATCTTATCCTAATCTAGGCTCTCGTCTATGTACAGATGCAAAACTCCTTTTAAACTCTGTCCCCAGTAATGTTACCCCCCCCCCCCCCAGCATCTTCTGAATCTCTTTTGTAGCAAATCTACTACAATTTATCAGAATGGTCCCCTAAGCTCACAAATGAAAGTAAATTAAAATTAGCAGTTTAGGAACTTGTTATTTTGTATTTCAGTCCCAGTTGCATAGCCCACAACCCTTAGTCACAATTAAACCATCTTCGGTTTTTTTTCTTCCTCTGTGTTAGTGTGAAGCAAACAGATACTAGATCTACATAAAGCAAAGATGGAACAAAAACCGAAAGTGAACCAACAGCATAAACATAGCGATTGAAACCCAAGGTTTGCATAAGACACCTCTGCTGATCAGACTTGTTAGCAGGTGATAATGAAGCTGATTTTTCTAAATGCCTTTGAGTTTCAGCCTGCGTTTTAGACTGCTAGTGAATGGTGCCAAAGACATTGACTGGCAGCCATGGGCAATCAGTAAAATCTAGTAAATGTTTTTGTCAAAGCATTAAAGCAAACTGTGTTTTTTAATTATTTCTGTGAAATCATGTAATTAACAAAATAACTGCTACAGTACGCTTTACCAAACATATACTTTCCTTTGCTTTACAAGACAGTGGAATCACTATTAATCCCAATGACAAACTGAGTTCAGGACAATGCAATTTTAGATGTCTTTTAATTTTACATGCAAAGCATGGACAACAAGCGAATGTCAGAGATATCTCAATATAGCCGACATTTTACATCACTGTAAGGTGAAGGACATCGTTTCAAGCCATAAATACATAGGACATCACTCTGTCCCACAACCCCTTGACAACAATTTCAAATGATTTGTGTTAGCCTTTATTTTAATTTCTAACAGATGTAAATATTATTAGACAATGCAGAAAGTAACAGGATCACAGCTTAGAATTTTTTATACTTCAGACCACATGATTAAAATCTCATGATTCAGTCCTGCTTCATTTTTGCTGTTGAATACAATGTTTAGAGCACCAAATATCAGATTTTTGTTACAGAAATGTACCCTCACAGTAGAAAATACACATAAAAAATCAATATCCTGAAATGATGCATGGTGAACTGGACTCCTAAAGCAAAACCACATTTCTTTGTGCACTTAGAAAACTATTTAATATTATAATTTGTGTAATTAGCATCATCCTTTCCTCAGAAAACAAAATCTACAGTCATTATTTACAACCAGTGTTTTTCTCTGTGTTAAACAATTCCTTAGAACATCTAGGAATACTTCCATTTATATAGACTTCACAATATGGCAAGCATTGATTAAGTATTTAAGTTTGTTTATGTCTTAAATTCATTCACGGGTGTACTTATTTTAATTTGTGGTTAACTGCAATTAATTAAATTGTGTGCATGTTCATTTATGGGTTTTTTCATGTTCTATTTCTTACTCCATCAGAGCTTAATATTATAAACCAGTGTCATATCTGTGAGAGTGTGGCGTAAGGGGACAGTGATACTCTGAGAGTTCCCCTACGCTAAAGGAAAGGTGTCTTGCTCATTTAGCTTTTTTTTAAATGATTGCCTAAACAACAATAATATACATGTTTTCTTTGAAATAAGGCATGTATATTATGTTTGTTTAAACAAAGTGAAGCAAGGCAGCCAAGAAACATTGACTTCACACAACATCTTTCACTGGCTTCAATTTCTTTTAATGCACATGCCCGCAGAACGTTGCTTACTTCCAGAAGTCCTTGGCAGGGAATGCTAGTGTACACACTTAGCAAAAGAAGAGATGATGGTGTGTCAGTGAGCAAGCATGACTTCTTCTGCTGAAGTATACTTAATAAAATAAATATTTAGTCTTCAAGATTCAGGTTCGACCACAAATCAATAAATACAATTCTGAAATGCAGCAGTTTAAAAAGTGGTGAAAACAACTAGCTAGCTGGTGAGCAAGCTACAGGTAGCCTATGTAATATTATTACTCATACTGCGGTGGTAACATTGTAACCCTTTCAGCCTTTCACAGTGACATATACCAATAGCTACATTGGAATCTACCATCACCACCACCACCACGAAAGGAGATCCTCAGGGAATGGAACTGATCCTTTTCTGATTTAAGATTGACATTTACAGGTATTCCTTATTAGTGGCTTTCATAAAATTACCTCTATCTCCTTTACATACTCATCCTGTTCATTGCAGCCTCTCACCACTAATATAAACACGGATACCACCACAAAGGTTACTCTGAACTCAATGCACTGCAGTTACAGCAGTTCTGCTATCTGAATTTGCACTCTAATCACCTCAAATGTCCATGAAGTCCTACGATAAATAATGTCTTGGTGCAAAGAAACAAACTTTGGCACCACAAGATTTCCCTGTTCACTGATCTGAGACTTCCTTAGCAGGGATGCCACTCACGCTGAACCCTTTTTGTAGTATCAAGCTTCTCCTGGTCTGACCAGGTCTTCGGTCCATTCTGATTATTGCAATAGGTTTGGACCCAGCAAAAGGACCATAGCAGACTGCCCATAAGGAACTGCAAAAGCCCAGGCAAATTTATCATAGTGACACCACTTAGTATTCTAAAGAATGTCCAAATGTTTAGCCCAAAATGCATCAGCTGCACCTCCAGCACTCAGCCTGTTTAAAGTTAGTGTCCAAGTGTGTCTGACCAGCTGAACATTAGTGGTCGGTCACTCTGATCCAGTCAAGTTATCTGGATAATCCAACTCTGACTTTAAGATGATGTCCACTCTATTTCATTTTGAATTAATTCCAAGGTGGACCAGGCAGATCAGTGGTGCATTAGGAAGTGTCCAGTTGTGAAAGATGGCTTCATCCTGTACACAATAGTCAGTCAAACACTTCAAAGACTAGGATCAAACCACCATTCTTTTTAAAGATAATGCTTAATTATCCAAAACAGCACCTCTTTCATACTAATTTATTCTTTTTTCCTTATCCAGTTGCCAGTGCTTTAATATCGGAAGCTGCAGTCAGTTATTCCAGTCATACTGCACAGTAACATCTACTTTTTTACTTTACTATAGCTACCAAATCCTGCTCCTGTAAAGAAAACCTTCCATGTGAGAGGAAAAATTAAAAAAAAAAATGACTTGGTGTTCAAACAAGGTAAGATGCAGAGGTGTAGCTAGTGTGGGGCAAAGGGGGTAACCATCCCAGTTACAAAATGTTAGGGGTGCAATCAGCAGATTCCTCTTGGTCTTCAGTGCATACCAGCATTTAGAAATAAATGATAGTATGGCATTTGAGGTCTGAACGGAAGGGCTGTAGCACTCTTTGTGACATAATCTGTAGTGGCTGCTTGCTACAAATGCAGCAAGCAGTTTGCTGCAGTTTAAAATGAGAAAATAACTTTTTTTAAAGATGGGGACACTAATTCAGGGGCAGTACTGAGCAGAAAAATAGCCAGGTACTCCTCTGATCGCAATGCATCATAGGTGAGGGGGAGTGCACTGCAGAATATGCCAAGATGTTAAAACAATGTCAAATCTGGCTGAGTTACTAGTAGCTTAGCTTAGCTGGATGCAAAAGATCCCACAGAACATATCCAAAATAACAGAATACTTTAAAAAATATTTTAAATAAAGCATATACAATGCAAACACTCTACATACAGAAAATTAAAACAAAATACAAATAGATACATTTAATATTTACAAAAGCAACAAAAAGAAGTAATGCATTCTAAAATGATACAAAACAATTACAACCCAAATCCCACCACCCTTCCACATTTTTATTCCACAATCAGTTCTTTAACCTATCCAATACAGTGGCATTATCATAAGTTTTATTAAATGAAACCTCTCTGCATCTGACTGTACATTTTTTTTTGTATTCATCCAGAACACTATTGGTCACTGTAAGAATTATTCACTTCACTGCCATATTGCCACATGTGTACATATGGTTATGTATAAACGTGCGCACGCGCACACACACACACACACACACACACACACACACACACACACACACACACACACACACATGCGCTCGCGTGCGCACACACGCATACACACACACACACGTGCGTGCTCGCACGCATACACACACACACTCACACACACACATTTTGATATTTCAGCTTTCCCTACCACAAAAATGACACTATGCCACTGCATAACTACCAGATGTCTCTAAAGGTCATATTCTTGCTTGTTACATGTTACAAGGAACGGCCCTCCCACGTGTCAAGGAATTTCATGGGTGCTACCCCAGGTTAGCAGTAATAAGTGAGTTGGAAAGATTCATATAGCACAGGGAATCTTTGCAGTCAGTAAGCAGCAATCAGCTTTGCCACCCAAATGTATGTGATCCCCCCTTCCAGAAAGTGAATCGCAGAGTCAGTGATTCTACAGGTTACGCAATTACCTCTGATGCCAGAAGGATTAGAGGCTGCAAGTTCTACTCCCCATGCTAGTTGCTTCAAATTATGATGTGGTATTACAGTGCATACCTCTCAATTTATTTGCTCAACAGTTCTAGACAAGTCAAAACTATTGAGGGGGCAACTTCCCATAAACAAGCACAACTGTTAAATATTACCCTAAATTCACTTTAAAAAGTTAATAAACCAGTATGTTTCACATCAACATGCATGTTCTGATCAATAAGAAGTGTAAAACTCTAATGCCCGGCATTACTGACTGCCTGTAATCCTCAGTGGCTTACCAGAAAATCAAACATTTTATGTAAGGGGCAGGGAAACAATAGAGACAGTTGAGAGGTATTCTGCAGTGTACCATTAAAGGATGAGATGTTAAACCGAGTTTCCACTTTCATGAGCTGTTGTCACTTTAAGTGAGCATTAAAGGTTCAATAGCACTTATCAAAAAGAGTACTTCCTGCTTCATTTGCAACAAACTAACAACACTAACCAAAGAACTGCTGCCTAGACTAGAGACTGTTTCAATTATGGATGACAAGGGTCACTGCAGGGTATTGAAATCTAGCCTTTGCCTCTCTTCTGTGCAGCAGACAACATAAAGCTTAGTTCTTCTTCTTTCAGCTTTTCCCGGTTAGGGGTCACCACAGTGGATCACCTGTCTGGTTATGATTGGCAGTGGAGTTTTATGGTTTTGAGTTGCCAGCCCAGCGCCCAGCCTTCCACAGAAGACAGACACATGCACACACTCACACCTAGGGCCAACTTAGAGTGTCCAATCCACCTACAGCATGTCTTTGGCATGTGGGAGGAAACCGGAGCACCCGGAGGAAATCCACACAACCACAGGGAGGACATGCAGACTCCACACAGGAGGCACCCCAGCCGAGAAATGAACCGGAGAACCTCTTGCTGTGAGGCAGCAACGCTAACCGCTGCACCACCGTGGCCACCCAACATAAAGCTTAGTTAAATCTTCTAAAATGTTTCCAAACCTGAAAATGAATGTTCTACAGAACCAAAAAGGAGAAGAATTGCCACTGCAACCAAAGCATAATACACAGGAATACTGCCACACTTCTAACCAGAAAATAACTCCAGGCTAAATGTTAGGAACTGTACAACTACATACATCAGGCATGCAGAAAACTACTGAACATCACATTCTCATGCAAGCTCCTCAAAGGTCCAAAAAGCAATACACTGAAAAGAGAACTGCTCCATGATATGGGTTTTACTAGGCTCTAACAGCCTGAACCAAGACAAAATATCTTGAATTGCACCTGTCCTTTGAATTGTTTTCCACAAAAGGTCTGCCAAGATGCAGGAGCCACATGAAGTTGCCCACATAAAATGTCATCCTGCTATCAAATAAAAAAGTGAGAAATGAATTCCTAAAACAACCCAAGAGTCCCTTCGATGACCAATTCTGCACCCAGGAAAAAATAAAACTTGTTGTAAATGTCTTTCTGAGACCCATGATCCAGAAGAGATAAGTTATGAGATACTGGGTTTCTAAACTACACCCTGCAAGTATTCCTGGTAGAAGGGATACATATGTTACAAGACACATTCCTCACAATGAGATAGCGCAGAGACAAAACTGAAAGGCCTGTGAGGAAATATAATAGGTGAAGAAAGGCAACATGTCTCATGGAGTTGCTACAAAATACATTTTATCCACATATAAAAGGAAGGCAAAAAGATTACACTTAAACAAAAAAGTATTTTGTATTTATCAATCATCTTAGTTCCCTTTTGTAAAGCTAGATCACACTTAGATAAAATTTCATCCTGTGTTCCAGATGAAGCCTCAACACCTTAATGTGTTCTCTACCAAAACTAATACCCGCCAAGAACCTCTGTACAAGCTGAAATCAAAACCTGTCGACTTTGCGGCATTTACTGAGAGTGCTATCATCCCATGAAGCACATACATGCCTTTGGTGTGATTTGATATAAGAGATAAATTGTCCATGTAACCTAAACAACGTGCGATACTAATGTGCCATAAGAATGAAAAATGACCATGAGAGGAATAAACCAGAGCATGAATGAACCACTCTTAAGATTCAACCTATTAAGAATGAACAAGCAACATAACTAAATCTAAAAGTATAAATAATGGTGAATGTACATGCAAATGATATGAATCATTTTACAATGCATATGAGGAAAATAAAATAAAAATATTCATTAAATGACAAATATACTACTTATTAATAAATAAAAGTGAAATTAAAATAAAATCTTAAATATTACTAGATGTAAAAATGCTACTGGAAAGCTGGCTGGACCCCCCCCCCCCCACTCTGTACATAAGAGCAGTCTCAGTACTATGACAAGTCCAAGAAACCAGTCTGAAAGGAATAATAGAAGCCACGTTCCATAAGGCCATAATTAATCTGTACAGCATCCACTTTATCTAAAATCTTACCATCAGATGGTAGGTTTGAGACAGGGCAGTAGCAATCAGTAAATCAGGATCCAATGATGGTTTCTTGAGAATCTGTGTCACTAAGGCTTCCTTCAGACAAGAAGGAAATAATTGATTCGAGAGAGGATGTGACAGTACTAGACAGCACTGGACACAAGACCTCCAAACACGATGTGACAGTACTAGACAGCAATGGACACAAGACCTCCAAACACGATGTGACAGCACTAGACATCACCAGACACAAAACCTCCAAACACGATGTGACAATACTAGGCAGCACTAGACACAAGACCTCCAAACACGATGTGACAATACTAGGCAGCACTAGACACAAGACCTCCAAACACGATGTGACAATACTAGGCAGCACTAGACACAAGACCACCAAACATGATGTGACAGTACTAGGCAGCACTAGACACAAGACCTCCAAACATGATGTGACAGTACTAGACAGCACTGGACACAAGACCTCCAAACATGATGTGACAACCCTGCTTGGACATCATTCAAGACCACCAGCTGTCTGTCAAATACTTGAAATTTAGAAAATGAATAGAAATCAGGCATACCATGATCTGACCTTTTTTCATGATCCAAAGTGAATGTCTGCCAGGCCACTGTCTATGGTTATTTTGATGGAGGGAATATTATTTATGAAAACCCATGTAATAAGTTCACATTCTTCTGGTGGTAAGACAAACTAAGGTGATCAGCTTCTCAGAAAGATAGGAATCAGTTGGCTAGCCACAGAAGCTATCACCCTGAACAGAAAAGTGACCTTCTTACGTGTGATCTCCATTTGGTATTAGACATGGTGAGCATTCAACTACTTGTGCACAACAGCATGGCTCTCTAATACATCAAAACCTTCTTCCAGTCTTAAAAAAGATCAGAGTTCAGAATCATGCAGTTGCTCATAAGCTACTAAGTGCAGTGATTACATGCAGCATGAAGCAGTGAAATCCAGAGTCACCAGAGCCAAGACATAGACAATGAAAATTTTGTCTGGGTCACTTGCATTGATTTCTTTTTTTTTTTTAACAAAGGGCTAGTACAGGAAAGGAGAGTGATAATGTTAGAGATGGCCAGACTAGAATTCCCATACTGTACCAGTTCAGTGTCAATGAAATCAGCAAGGGGAGTTCACTTGCGAAGCAGAGAAGGCAGTGGTCTGATTAAGAGGCCACGTCCAGCTTCATTTCAATGGTTGAGGCATCAAGCTGAAGACTAGTCCAAATAGTTCCATACTTACAGGTCACAGATAATGACTATGTAATAACAGAGGGTCTCACAGCAACTAATGACTGGTGCCAAAGTCATGGCCTCCAGCTAAAAACAAAACAAAACAAAAAATGCATCATCATACCATTCGGCAAAAACATGGCCTCTACTGATTACCACATCAACGGCAACCCCCTAAGCACATAACCTATGGTAACAGACCTAGGCACTCAGGTTGATAACAACTTCACATTCAGCAATCATGTAGCAGCAGTGGTCAGAAAAACCTTTCACTTGGTTCGTCTCATAAGTAAAGGGATTGCATCCAGAAAACAGGAGGTTATTACCTCGCTGTACTCTTCCCTCACTAGACCAATAATTGAATATAATGACCAGTTTAGTATGTACCTCTCCAAACATCTGCACCAACTGGAAAGGCCACTGAAATACCACAAAAAGAGAATCCATGGCCTCCAACACCTGTCCAATGCAGACAGGCTCAAATCACTATCACTCTATTTGGTATCGTAGAGATTGCTCGGGGGTGATCTGTGTCTCACCTACAAGGCAATCTAGGACCCTGCCCTACTAGAGATGCTCTATATCCATTAAGTCTAACTCCTCACACATTACCCACTCGAAAGGCCTAAATCTAATATGCAACATCAACAAAACTAAAATCCAAAACTATCTTATAAATAAAATCACATTCATTCTCAAAATCCTGAAAATTTGAAGTCATCCTAACTACTCTAATGAGCTGTCCCTCCTTCATAAAATATACATCCAAATAATGAAAGACTTCTGACTGTATCTTATAAGTAAATTTTAAAAAGGAAGTAGTTTGTTATATATAATCCATGAAGGACAAAAATTATTCAACAGACCCAAACAAACAACAGGCAAGGGTTAACTCCAAAAATCTTCATAATCCACAGGTAAAAATTAACGCTTTTGTCTACAACCAATGTGTATAAAGATTTTTGGAGTTATCCCTTGCCTGTTCTTTGTTTTTTATTTAGTAGTTTGGTTTCCAGTGGTTTATTCAACAGACCCAGTCCAAAAAATACAAATGTAATCAAGGAACCAAGTATAAAGATAACATTGCTTATAGTATGGGGAATTTAAAATAAAGGTGCGTTCCCAAGTTAAAAGCACCAAACTGACAAAGATGGGGACACAAGCTGCCCCCATGGCCACACCGTTGATTTGTTTAAAAAAATTCCCCTTCAAAATATACAAATTTGTTATCCAGAACAAGCTCCATGAATTCAGTAATAAGCTTTATATCATTATTGTTCAAGAAACCACAGGAAAGCAAGGCTGGTTCAAACCATTTAATACCCATCGAGTGGGGAATAACAGAAAAGTCCACAATATCTATACTGGCAAATAAAACATCACTTAAGTAATTAATTAATTGCCCTAAAGCATTCCAAACAAATCAGAGGAATCTTTAAATATATGAAGCTTATAGTCAGAAAACTTTTTAAGTTTCCTAGCAATAAAAGTAGCCAAAGGATAGGTTTTGGAACAGCTGGCAGCCACAGTCAGGCGTAAGGGTGGATCCTCAATCTCCTTGTGCACTTTAGGTATGCCGAAGATGGAGGGTATTCTAGAATTATCGATTCTCAGAAAGTCATATAGACCCTTATCAACAGAATTCTGCATAAGCAAATCATCCAAAGCTAGATCAACTTTATGTTCGGCAATATTCACCTCATTCTTATAAACGGGAGAGTACTTATCAGTCTCAAATAATATATTCAACATTTTTCTGGACTATTGCACCACTTCCATGAACTGTATTCCAACCCCCCCCACTCAGGTTTCATCACATGTATCTGTTTAATGTGAATAAGTTCTTTCAGAACTTCCATCTCCGTAACTGGTAGAGTGGAAGTCCTGGAAACCTGTTTATCAAATAGTTCCCTAATTTACTGCTCCACTAAAGATTCAAAGTTCTGTAGGACAGGACGTAGGGAGGGAGTAAATGTACTCTTTCACCTGAACGATGACAATGACACAATTCCAGATTCATATGGATATCACAATTCAAAACTAATCTTACATAGAAACAATTTAAAATTAACAAGGGTCTGACCAATATTGAAAGATTGAGTGGATACGAAAGTAAAACCTTTTTAGAAATAGAATAATGCACACAACTAAGTTGTAATTTAGCATAATTATATACTTTAAAGTTATCCTGTTCAAAAACAATGCCATTGGGGTGTGCAAGAATCCCAGGATTTAAATCTAATGCTATTTCTTACCCCTTCCCGTCTTTCTTGGTTCTTGTCCATTTATGTCTTGTCAATGCCCGCTGTCACATTGTATCTTCTGTTTCCATAAGGGCAAAATTGCTCAGGCCAGGTAAGAATAGATGCCCATCCAGCTGTTGCAGTTTGTCCAGAAGGACACAAAACTGTCATTTGATTTCACATGTAAAGGCAATTTATTGCACAGCAGACACTGGATAATTAAACTGTCCCTCCAGCATATTTTACTTATCAAAGATTGATGTCATTAATTCAAGTGTTTGTGCACCTGTTTGTTTTGTGAATGTGCAAGAGGTCAAGGAAGGTTGGGCATTTAATAACACAGAATACATGCATACAGACTAGAATAATATTGATTCAACAATATTAGTAAAAAATATTTACAATGTATGTTCAGAAACAACTGCTACAAATTGTTTACAAAACTAACAGGGAATGGAACATAACTGGACATTGTCTGAGTTCCTAAGGAAATTAGTGTTTTTATGTCAAGTTTTATCCGCATTGATATGCAGTGATCATGGGGTTATAAAAGTTAAATTACCGTTAGATAGCTCTGCCAGACTGAACTGTTAGCCAGTACACAGAAGATTAATAATAGACTATGTGGAAGCAAAACAGTCACTATGTAAAACTACTTGGAGTGATGCATTCAGGGGAAAAATTGTCATGTTTTATAATGGAAATTATTTGAATGCGAAACTCAAAAAAATGTTTAAGATTAGGATCTAGGCATATAACGTCAAGAGGTTATATCTTCATAAGAACAAGATACTTAAGATGAGAGATAAAATATAAGAAATGGAAAAGGGGCTGAACTATAACTTTGAAAACTGGAATGAACAAGCTGCACAGACAAAATTAAACATAGTATAAGACAATATCAGGAAAAAGTTGAAGAAACTTTATATAAGGTTTTGAGCATAATAGGAAAACATTTTATAGATATATAAGATGTAATCGGGGTTAAGACATACAAATCAATAAACTGTGAGTAGATTCTAAAATGTATTCACAAACACAATCGAATATAAATATATTTACAAATTTTTTTTGCAAAACAGTTTGGCTCAATTAAGGAGGTGTTAAACTGTACTAGCAACATTCAGGCAAAGTTCAGATATTTAAATTAAGTTACTCTAGATTATATTGAAAAAGATGTATGCAAACTGGTCCCAAACAAAGTACAGGGATGAGACAGAATTAATAACAATGACTTGAGAACACTTCAGCATGATTTTACAGTAACATTGTATCTGCTATTCACTAGTTCATTTAAGTATGGAGAGATTCTTCAAGACTGGAATTATCCAATTAAACCCATTTTTAAGGGAAGGGAGGATAGCACAAACTCAGAGTCATATAGACCCATAAGTTTGATTTCTTGTTGTAGAAAAATAATGTAAAATGTTATTTTGAATAAATTAATGACAAAATTGCAAAGACTGGGAGAACTCAAACTTCAGGATGCATATGTTGAAAATAGATCTAGAACCACCTGTGACATGACATTCTATAATAATATAACAACTATACATGAAAATATGTGCAGTAATGTAATGTATATAGACTTAACTTCAGCTTTTGATAGGGTCATAAACAAAACAGTGATACTTAATTTAGAACAACTACATATTTATGTAATGTTGATAAGATGAATAGCTGTATGGCTTACAAACAGGACATGGTAAGTATCCAGCAACTGGAGAGGTGAAATTATAGATTACAGTCAGAGGGTCCCACAGGGCTCTGTCCTAGACTCTTAACTGTTTAGACTGTAACTTTTTCAGATCTAGCTTTTTTATCGGATGTGTTTTACAGTCTGCATACAGATGGATAAACTGATTACATCTGTTCCAGATGTCTAAAAAGGAACTTGACTAACTTGACTCTTTGGGCTCAAGAGAATATTAAGATGATAAATACATTGAAAATTAAGTATATGAGATTTGAGAGACCTAGACTGAAGGATGATTGTTTAATACAGCAAGTGCCCAATGACTGAAACTGAATATTCATTTAAGGACTGGGCATCTGAGTAGATCCAGCGTTGAGTTTTTCTGACCATATCAACCAATTGGTTAATGATAGATATAAAAGTATAGGCTGTATAAAAAGATTTATATAGTCTAGGAAATCAGAAATGATGAAATCATTGTTTGTAAGTTGCAATACACCCAAAGTATGGTATAGTAATATGGAAATCTTATAGGAAAACAAGCATGAGTTAATTGGAAAGAGTACAGTGGAAATATACTAGTAGAAACTTATTGGAATGTTTGAAGATAGGGGTTACCCTATGAAATTTTTGGTGAAGACGAGAAATGAAGTGTCTAAGGCTAGGACTACTAAATTTAAACCTATTTTGAACAATAGTGACACTGGGGTGATTAATAATGGCACCCAAACGCCTTTTGGCAAGAATGTCATGGTAATGCAGTATAATCACTCGACTCCTCTGTTGGTGTCCAAGATACAAACAGTTTGGAAAGGGGTATTTGACCCTGGGTTGAGGTCCAAACTGAGTGGTAAACTTAGAATAGCTTACAGTAAAGGAAGAAATATCAGAAACTTGTTGGAATCACACGGTAGGAAACTAAGAAGTAATTATAGGTGTCAAATAAGTAAATGTGCAGCATGTAAAATGTGCAAGTATATCAACAATGGTCACTATGTGCAGATTCCAGGCTACATCAGGAATTTGCAATGCCCAGGTCAGTGTGATTGCAACACTGACATGGTGGTTTATGTGGCTGCTTGTGTGTCATGCCCAGCATTTTATGTGGGTAAGACCACAAGGAGACTTAGGGACAGGATAGCTGAGCATGTCAGAGATATTAAAAATAAAAAGACAACTAGTGCATTATACGTGCACAGCATTACTTGCACAAATTTCAAAAGGTTCATATTTTTCATTATTGACCGTGTTATGTTTAATGAAAAGGGTGGAGAAAGAAAATTGGAAATAGAAATCAAAGAGACTGAATGTTAATGAGTTAAGACTCAATGCTAAAATATATCCAGCCATTAATGAATACATTTATATTGCCTCTGTTTTAAAACAAAAAAGAAAGGGATTTTAGAGTTAACATGCCTACACAGTGTTTTTATTAAATGTTTATGCCCTCTGAATTTACAGTTGGAAATTACTTAATAATTTAAAAACTTAACTATGTTATTTTAAATGAAGTTTTAGAGTGTATTTTACAATATGTACATATTGCATTTTATGTTATTTAAAAGATTTTATATATGTATTTTATTAAGTAATTGTATAATCAATCATTTAATTAATGAGTTGTTACCACGGACAAGAAATTGATGTGATGACTGGTTATATAAGTTTGGTGCGATTTTGAACTACTACTCTGATGATGCCTATATGTGGCGAAAGCGCTTAGCCGTGGTATATATACACGTTTTGGCCGTTGAGCCTTTTTATTTTATTTGTTAATAAAGTCCATTTGTAATTTGGCCGATTCTGTGGTGGATTCATTTGCCGTTGTTTAGTGGTGATTTTTTCTTTTCTATGGTTTAACATTGAAAATTAAGCATATGAGATTTGGGAGACCTAGACTGAAGGGTGATTGTATAATACAGTAAGTACACAGTGACTGAAACTGAATATTCATTTAAGGACTGGGCATCTGAGTAGATCCAGTGTTGAGTTTTTCTGATCATATCAACCAATTGGTTAATGATAGATATAAAACTATAGGCTGCATAAAAAGATTTATAGGACCCAAGTAGAGAGTAATCTCTCCTTTGATAAGCACATTGCCAAAGTGGTTAGACAATCCTTCTATGTGGCCCACCTAATCACAAAAGGGTTTGCATTCAGATCAAAAGAGGTCATTGTGCCCCTCTACTCATCACTCATCAGACCCATCATAGAGTACAATGCCCCATTTGGGATGCACCTTACAAGATACCCGTAACAGCTGGAAAGACCATAGAAGTACCTCACCAAGAGGATCACTGGCCTCAAACAGATGCCCTATGCAGCTCGACTGAAGAAACTCCAGCTGTACTCGGTTGCATACCGCCTACTCAGAGGTGATCTCTGCCTGACATACAAGGCCATGTCCAACCCAGAATTGATGGACATGCTCCACCTAAAGAAAACCTTATCTCCTCAAGCCACACACTCTAGGGATCTAAACCTCACCACACCAATAAATGGGACATGCTGGAGGGATAGATTCCTGTACCAGAGACTTCCCATGCTCTGGAACAAAATTCCAATCTACATTAGGCAGAGCTCCTCGCAAACACCCTTCAAGAGAAACCTTGATGAGTGGATGGGAAACAGAAAGTTTACCCCGGGGATCACTTCAGTGGCTCTGCTGGACAGAGGCACAGGGAACTAATCTAAGGGGGCAGCGAAAGCCAATACATTCTGCCTAGGCTTAATGCCTTCGGGCAAATAGCTTAGTACCTACCTATGAACCTATGAATCTATATAGTCTAGGAAATCAGAAATTATGGAATCATTGTTTGTAAGTTGCAATACCCCCAAAGTATGGTATAGTAATATGGAAATCTCATAGAAAAACAAGCACGACTAAATTGGAAAGAGTACAGTAGGGTACAGTGGAAATATACCAAGGTCATCAATAGATATGAAAATTTAAGTTGTTATGAAAGGTTAAAATATAAAAACTTTCTACAGTGTCTCATACACATATTTAAGAGGAGACTGTATTCAGCTATATAGGGCATTTAGAGATACTACCTCTGGGAATTTATGCAGTTATCACAAAGTAGTAGAAAATCATCAGACAACCTATAGCTTCATAGGTTCATAGGTTGTTACTTGCCTAATGACCACTAGGGCCCTTACAGGCCTAGCTGTACACCCCAAACCGTTTGAGTCCCAAGTAGCATATGGAAGGGCATGTTAATAGGTGGGTAGCTAAGGATTTGTAGGACAGAGGGGTATTAGTTAGGATAATACTTTTATAATTGACTGCCTCTGTCCATAAAGCCAAACTAGGGGTACATTTATGATTTCCAATCCAATTGTCAAGGTTTCATTTGAATAGGTTCAGGGATGAACACTGTTTTACATGGTTCCATAGTGTAGGGATCCTTTGGGCACATATCTGTCTCTCTACCACATTCTGTTTATGTTACAAGTGAAGTTAAGATCCCTGGATTGAGGAATGTAGGTCTAGGGATACCCCACACATGTGTAATGATCAATTACAGAGAGTACTTGTAAGGCTTAATGCTGAATATAGTCAGGACTGGTATTCATAATGGCATTTGGTTCTATTCTGTTTTATCCACAGCTGTCACATGGAGAGAGAACTGAATATGAAAACCCATGCTGTTAGATTGTCCCGGATGGTAGAAGCACGTGGTATGTTTGTAACAGAACAGTATTGTTACTGTAGCATTAAAAGTTTAAGATTTTTTTGGGGGGTATCTTATATAGTTGTATCAAAGTGAGCAGGCATCTCTCAGCTGTAAAAGCAAACTATGCATCTATTATTCTGTAGGCCAAACCAACAGTACAGTACAGTACAGTATTAAACAGTAGTCAGAGGCTGTGGGCTCACATACCACACTTTCCAGCTCTATAATACTGTTAATTTGTCATCAATATTTTAAGGTAAATTCAGCCATGTAAATCAGTGGCACGCATGGCATGCTGTAAACTGTAGTATGTATAACTGGAACACTGACTGATATGTGCAATATATGAACACAAGGATTACTTGCTGCAGTCTGTAGTATGGTATGCATCTGTTATGAACTGGGTAGTCTTAAAAATAAAAATATTATTTGTTAGTAGTTGGTAGTCTTAAAACTAAAGTTAACAGAATAGAGTCAAATAATTGTATCTATGCATTGTATGTCACATATGAAGTTAATAATGTGATCCATTTTTTTTTCTCTCACCACATCTTTTATCGTCTCTTTTTTATTTTTATTTTTTCCACAGCACAGCAGGTTATGACTGGCCCACAGGATCCTCCTGCCCCCACTCTACCAGCTATGACACCGATGCCCAGCATGGCTGGGACGCAACCTGGTAGCACCCCCTCTGCTGCCCCTGCACTACCTGGCCACTCAGGTAGCTCTTACCTGCAGGATAGGCTGATGGTTCCCTCTGGGAGCAGTGGCAAAGGTGGTGATTTTATCATGTGTGATGAATTGCCAGGGTTGGTGTGTAGGATTGTGCACCGCTCTGTTGGTACATGCCTATGCGGGATGGAAACACTGCTCTCCATCATTGTACTTAATAACACAAGAAGGAGACACAGACATCAGGCACTGCAGCCATTGGTGCAGTGAGGTGACAGTGATGACAGTCCACTGGGTGAGGACTCAATTCTCACTGTCACCCAGCTTGATGACCATGGGTTCTTGATATCCCCACCCTCACCCCAACCATTGTGTTCAACAATCTCTTGCGCCCTTCACCATCCCTGTGTTTTGTTTTGTATGTTCTGTCTGTCTGCGATTGCTTCCTCACCTACCCAACCTACCTGACTCAGACATACCTACGTCCCTTCTCCAACATTCCTCTCTCGCTCTCAAAAAAAAAAAATGGGCATCTGTTCCAACAAAAAAAAAATTCATCCCATACATAGCTTTCCATTTCAAACACATTTTCTTGACACACTTGATTCAGTCCAATTGGCTATACAACATGAATGTGTTGTGGTCATCCCATCCCTCAAAAAGTATTTACTTTTTTTATTTTAGCAGAGGATGCTTTGGATTTCAGCAGAATATTTCCAGTCCGCTGGCAAAAGTCACCAAACATTGCGCAACTCTGGTTAGATGACCTGTGGTTGTACTGACCTCTGTGCAAACTGGCAGCTCTTTGACCAGCTGTGAACTGTGGAAGACTATGGAGAGCATTATCTATAGAGGATTTTAAACTAGAGAGGTTTGTTTATATACAAGGCAAATCTTGTAGTCACAGGTGTTCAAGCCAGGCACACAGAAGCTCTGAATAAATGAGTCTCACAAAAATTTAATTTTTTTTAAACCAGCAGGATGAAAGACTTTTAAACAGTTAATTCTTCAGGCCAATCAGATAAAAACACAATAAACTTTAAACTAGCAGCTTCCCACATGGATGGGTTGAATTTAGCTCTGCTCCCACCAGAGTGCAAAAGACCCCTCCTAATGTAAAACAAATTGGTTTTGAGCTCAAGTGCAGTAACAAATGCTTTACAGAATTCCTGCAATATCAGGAATCTTTGGAAATAAGTTCACTAACCCTGAGAAATGTTCAAGAAAATATAGAAAAAGTGCACAATGTAAGAGAATATTTTAGCAGACTCAGGAGAAATTTGACAAACTCAGAACAGCTTTTTCAGTACCAGAGTGGGTTAGGGATTATGAAAATACCGTTAAAGCAACTTAAGTGCAGTACAGTAACAAACAGATGGTGCTTCTTTAACAAGTGCAGGCTGAAAAACAGTGATAAATTCAATCAAATCAATAAATGCAGTACAAAAGTGTTAAATAGTACTAAGACAATAAGAGCAACTGCAAAAAAATACTTATATTAGCTTTGTAGGTCCAAATGGTTTTAGAAGCATCCAGGTAGTGTGTGACAGAAGAATGCCAAAGAAGCTGGAAAGTAAGGTGCATAAAACTGTGGTCCAACCAATACTATTGTATGGTACAGAAACCTGAAAAGTAAAGGCAGAATTTGCAGAAGATAGAAGAGATGGAGATGAAGTGTCTGAGATGAGTGGTAGGATGCATATTGTGTGACAGACAAAAAAATGAGGACATCAGAGCAGAAGCCCAAGTAGCTCCAAGTGAATAGAAGGTCAAAGAGAACAAATTGTGGTGCTTGGGGCACATGTACAGGAAAGCAGAATACAATCTGTTGAAGAAGATTGGGGCCAGACAGTAGGAAGGCCACAAGAAGTGAGGGTGTCCATCAAAGAGATGGACGTTTTGCATGATAGAATGTTCACGACAGTCAGGCATGAATGTTGAAGAAGATAAGAGCATGGCATTGAATTGAGAGAGATGGTTGCAGTTGGCATGACACCCCGACCCCATGCAGAAAATGGGAAAAAAGGGTTGATGATGGTGATGACGATGACAATGATGATGTTAGTACAGTGCTGCATGGAATTTACCAGCAAATTAATTTGGAAAATCAAACAATTGCCATTGGATTGGAAAAGGTCAATTTATATTTCAGTCCTAAAAAACTGTAATGCTAAAGATTATTAAACAATTGTACTAGTTTTACATGCTCCAAGGTAATGTTCCTGCAAGCTACACTCTGGCAATATATGTACAGAGAATTGCCAGATGTGCAAGCTAGTTTTAGAAGGAGCAGAGGCACCAGTGTTTAGATTCCCAACATCTGCTAGATAATGGAGAAAGCAAGAGAATTTCAGAAAAACAATTCTCTTATAGGCTCATATGTTGATAGGTGCATACTAGGCCAACAACCCCTTTAATTTATTGGCTATTCTAAAGTCTTTAACTGTGTCAAGCATAGCTGTGACAAGATCTTAGAGAAATGGGGATACCAGGTCATATGATTTGTCTCCTGAGGACTCTACACCCAGAAAAAGAACCAACAGTTAGAACTGAATATGCAGCAACTGGCTGGTTCAGGATTAGAAAAGGAGTTCAACAAACCTATATATTTTCACCCTATTTATTCAGTTAATATACTAAATATATCATGTAAAATGCTAGATGAATCAGATAAAGGAATCAAAATTTCTGGGAGAAATCTTAACAACCTTAGGTATGCAGATGATACCGCTCTGATAACTGAAAGTGAAGAAGAATTGAAGAGCCTGTAGATGAAAGTGAAACTAGAAAGTACAAAAACTGGTTTGTTGCTCAACACTAAAATAACTACAATGATGTTATCTAATCCTATGAATTTTTTTGAAAATATATGGGGAAGAAATGGAGGCAGTGACAGATTTCATTTTCTTGGCCTCAAAACTCTCTACAGATGGTGACTGTAGCCATTAAAAGACTCTTGTTTTTGGAAGGAAAGCTATGGCAAATCTGGATAAGCCTTTAAAGAGAGAAAACATAACATTATCAACAAAGATCCATATAAATGCAATGTTTTCTTCTTCTAATGTTATATGTCTGTGAGAGATGGACTATAAGTAAGGCTATGCACCAGAAAGTTGATGCTTTTGAACTGTGGTGTTAGAAAAAAAATGAGCATCTTTACTGAATAATCACTTGTGACAGAGGCAAACTTGCATTTATATAAAAGTAATCAAACCATATTAACAAGTTCACATTTACAGACATTATATATCACATTTAATCTTCTATACAATAGAATCAATTCAGCATTACATAAATTGTTCAAGTCCTGCCTTCTCTTAAAACCCTCATTCTTCCGCTAAAACATTTTCCCCATGTATTGTTCTCACAATTTCCATTTTGTTTTGTATATAATTTATTCCTAATCTTTTCTAAGCACCCCACTTCTTGTTCTTTTATCTCTATTACAATTTTCACTACTTCAGGTTGTGGTTGGTTTAGTCTTTGATTTTCATTTTCTTGTAATTTCTTTTTTGGCAGCCACCAGAATTAAACTTAACAAGACCTTACTACATCTAGGCAATTCAGATCTTGTATCACAGCTCAAAAAATAATTTTCTTAGTTTCACTCATTTGCTCACCCAGTATTCCTGATGGCGTACTCTGTAGGGAATTAAAGACTTCCAATTCATTACTTTCCAAAAATTTTCCATCTACCCAAAGAATAATTCTTTGGAGTTTGTATGGAGTAAAAAAGTACCTATGCAAACACTTCCAAATCTTCTAGACTTTGTTGCATGTTTGGGAGCCATACGTTTGTCCTCCCAATGTTTCTTTGTGAATTGCTTAAGTAGTCTTTCTTCCCAATCTTTTCTGACCTCATCTGATTAATTCCTATAGTTATTATCCACTATTTTATATGCACTATTAATTATCTTTTTTTAATGGCAGTTTCTGTTCTAGATTCAACAAAAAACATAACCATTGTAGATCTTTCACTTAGGATTCCCCTTTCCCTTTCTCTTTGCTTATACGCTGATATCAATCCTTGGCAGGGAAGACAGTCTCTAGCCTGCAGTACAAATGTCTTCTGGGCCTCTTCCCATTCTGTTCTTTTCCTTCTCTAATTATTTGTCCCAATACCTTGGTTCCTTTTCCAGCTTCATCCAGTAAGTTCCAGCCACCCCGTCTTTTCTCTATACCCCTAATTGTAATCATCCCTATCAGCAGAATCTCCTTTCTTCATTCCTGAGTTGGTTAAGTTCTTAGTATACTTTCTGCTACTTTATGACTATAATATTCTATATGACTGTTGTCATTCTTCTTAAAGATCTGCATCCAAAATCCCACTCTTTATTTATTTATTTATTTATTGAATTCCCCCCACACTTCATCATCATCCCTTAGTGTTAGAGAAAACTTTTTGAGAATTCTATGGACTGCAAGAAGATCAAAGCAGTCAGTACTTAAGGAAATAAATGCAGACTGTTCAGTGGAAGGTCTTATATAATATAACAAAAACTCATATGCTTTGGCCATATAATGTAAAGACACGGTTCACTAGAGAAAACACATACTGGGAAGGATCAAAGGTAGAAGAAAAAGGGGAAGACAGTGACCATAATGGATAGATAGCACTACTGAAGCAATAATATGAATTTACAAGAACTAAACAAAATACTTTTGACAAACAGGGATGTCATGCTAAAGTCCTTGAGGTTACAAAGAGTTGGGTTTGACTAAATGACTAAGCAACAGCAGCATACAGATAAACTAAATCTTCCTGAAAATCTCATATCATCTTTTGCAGCAACATGATTTCTCTTTTCCATGAAAACAACGCAATCATAATCAAATTTTCCTAAAGAAATGCCCATAATAAAGAAAAAACAAAAAACTTGATCATTTCAAAAGTCAGTACAAAAAAGACCCCCCCCCCCCCCGGTGCATGCCAAATAGTTTACAATAAAACATGGATTAAGGCTAGTTAACATCTACCAGTTCACTGACTTACCTTCACGTAGCATTTTACTGCCATTCCTTCCATTACGTCTGCCTTGGCTACCTCCATCATTACCATGCTGGAGGTTCCAATTTTCTTTGCTAGCCACCTAGAGGAGCTGCATTGTTAAAACCAAAGTTATTGTAGAAGCAGAGAAAAAATTAATCAAATGCTGATGGCTAGATGATCGACTTCTTTTTTAATCCCTTGACTTAAATATTTTGAATCCACAAAATAAATATTTATGAAAATATTTTAGGTTAAAAGCGATGAATGGCACTTTTTTCTCAGCCCACCATAAATGTTTTTATGAAGCAGTTATATATGCAATGTTTTTAAACATAAGAAGTGTGTGAAATAAAAAAAATGTTGCAATTTAACAAAACACAAATGGTTGACTTTACAAGAACTGGGGGAAGAACACTCTGTTTTCGTTAAGAGTGATGATGATGGTAACATTGTATTAATGTCTGAATAAAAATGTTACCTTTTACTATTACAGCGATTTTAATGAATTGAAATATGTATGTGAATTCTGAGTACTGAAAATGAACACCAGGCAATTTCAAAAACTCATTGCAGCAGTTAAAAGATGAAGTTAAGGATAACTGAATAAAGGTATTACTTTATTTATTTTGTAGCCCACTCAAGTAAGGAAGTTGGTAAGAAAATCCTAAAGAACCAATTTTTTTCATATGTTCTTACTGGACCCTCTTAGAATGCTATAACTATCTGGAATACAAGGACTTTTGCAACCCTTATTTAGGACTTTGTATTATGTTCTTTTTCCCTTATGTTAGAGACTACTGTCTTTAATCTTGGAGTGGAATCCGGTGGTATATATTCAAACTATTGAGGTGAAAGGACATTATTTTGCTTGATTGATCTTTGGTGTCAACAATTTGTATGACTGTACTCAATGCACTCAGTATTGCCAGCATTTTTATCTATCTGGGGAGATCCTTTCAGTAACAAATTAATAATTACGCACTGGATTTAATTTGCTTTGATTCAGTACATGATTATTTTTGCTCTTTTCAAAATATTGCCTACAACTAAAGGGAACATTGATGGAGGAAGGCTTTGCCAATCACACACCAATATTATTAAGAGATATTTTGAGCAAACTTATTTACCTATATAACATCAACAAATCCCCCCTGGACTAATTATTTTCACTGTATTTATATGTTAATACTCATCATAAAGGGGAATATAGAAGAAGAAAGGTTCAGAAGTTTATAACATACTAACATGTTGGCTGTTGAATGTACTCATGAGATATCTAGATGTATAATAAATTATTTTGACATTACATTTTATTGAAAATGGTTGGGATAATCACAAGATCTATAGAAAAGGAACAGCTTACTAAAATTTATTTCATATGACAACTGACCATCAAAAGAACCTTACAACATCACTCCCATATTGTCAGGTCCTAAGAGCTGTAAAGCTGTGCCCAAATAATATAGGCTGTAGTATACAAGTATTACATGTATGTCAAATATGCCTGCTAGAAGGGATACTAAAGAAGTAGTTTGTGTAGCAATACAAATAAAGTGTAGTAAGGATAATACTATAGGACAACCATTTATATCTAGTATCGAAACCTACTAGATGGTTATGCCTGTATGCTCACACAAAATTTCTGTTCCTTTAATATGATAAAGTACATACAAAATGGAGTATTATTAAGAGAGATCCTGAACTAAGACACCTTTTCCCAAAACAACCAGCATTTGGATTTAGTATAGGCTGAAATATTCAGAATAATCTAGTAAACAGCATCTAAAAGCTTTCTATAACAGAAATGTATATGAAAAGGAAAATTTGAAATGTTAGAAAAGTATAGTATGAGAATATATGAAATAAGATACAGAATACAAAATATATGGTTGTATTTTTTCTGTAATACAAAACCTTACTTCGTTCTCTATTAGTTTATTACTGAAAGGATTTATATGGTTTAATGCTTATTTAAAAAATATATATGTACATGAAAGATAAAGAATAATAAAAATATGAACTTTTTCATACCTAGAAAGATGTAAAGAACCCTGATAGCAATATATAGTTAAATGGATCTATGTTGTAACATCAAAAGTACGTTTCAGCGAAACGTACATCAGCGAACTCACTTTCGCAAAAGTGCATTTTATCGAAAATGCACTTTCGTGAAAAAAAAAAAACAGCATGCCAAAAAATACAAATACACAAATAAAACACTACTCACGTTTATACAGGGGGGTAAACCACCCAGCACCCTTCATGTGAGGGGCTGTGCCCCCACACCCCCCTACTTCAATAGTCTCACTCCGAGATCGCACTACAGTGGGGAAAAGCGAATATTCCCTTATCCCCGCTGTACCATGATCTAAGCAACAGTTTGCTTAGTTGTACGGTCAACACTACATATTGATGTACAACTAAATCTACATGCAAACTGTGTGTTGTTTTTTTTTTTTTTTTTTGCAAAAGTGCATTTTTGATAAAACTGAATTCTCTCAAGTATGTTTCGATTAAACGTACTTTTGATATTCAGACTAGGACCCAGTTAAATACCCTCCTTAAGTTACACTTTCTTTTCTTCTCACTTTCCCTTATTCTCATGGGCCTTTTTTAACTACTTCTCTATACTATTTCACTTGGTTATATGCCCTCTCTTATTTATACATCACAGTGCTTGTATCTCTCTGTATAGCATAGTGAATGTACCTGTAAAGCACAGTGAATGTACCTGTATAGCATAGTGAATGTACCTGTATAGCACAGTGAATGTACATGTATAGCATAGTGAATGTCCACTAATGAGGGGGTATTGCTCCTTAGGGGCATTACCTATAAGGTCTGCATCATATCCATTGTCTGTGGACAGAGTCATCTTCTTGACCTGGATCTAGACAGGGTTCTGAAAAGGAGTCACCAGGGAGCTACAGAGGAGGATGAAGGCAGTCTGGAAAGTGTCCTCACTTGGAAACAGAGTTGAAAAGAGGCAAGGAAAGTGCCTAAGATCTGAGTTCTAAAGGGAGAGGGAAATTCCCAGTGTTTGAGTGAATACTGCAAACACTCTTAAAAGCTTTTCCTATGTGGGATTTGTCACAGTGTAGGACCACAAAGGGAAGGACATTAGCTCCAGCCCCTGGATTACCTACTAAACCACATGCTTTTTATGGCTTTGCCACAAGAGTCATATGATCAGGTAAAGACTCTGGTTTAAGTTAGCAGCTGTCTTTTCTTCCTGGGCAAATGAATTAAGACAAGTCTAGTCTGACTACGTGCTGTTCTTCATACTGCACTTATTTTGGCTGACTGAACCATTTTTCGTTCATTTTTGTTGAAAGAAAGTAAACATCTATGTGATGGTACAACCTGAAACCCAACCTAAACCCAATTTCTTGGATGTTTAAAAGAATAAATAGCATCACACCTGCATCTTAACCACAAAAATCAAAAATAAGTGCTTCTACACCAAACTTATTTATACTTATTCCATGCTTGTCACAACAGCATGGAAAGCAGGAACTCTTCAATAAGGTGCACTGTGGTCTTGTATAACTAGTAATCCTGGACTAGTTAAGGATTGAGCCTTGATCCACAATAATACAGAAATTCAACCAATTATATTGACATCATTAGAACCCAATCAGCACATTCTCAATCACATGTAGAGAAACGTAATTGATTCATAAACGTCTCTCAGATCATTCTTGGCTCATCAGGCTTAGCAAACCTCCTCACTTCTTCTCCTTATAGAATCCAGCATTCATTACAACAACAAATTTATTTAGCAATGACTTCCCAAAGATCACACAAACTACAAGATATCCCACTAACACAGCTACATACAACACAGGCAGCCGAGTACAAAAATCTTTCTTCATTCATAAAATTTAAACTCCTTAGCAAACTAATATTAATGGTCATGCTGCTGACAATCAGTCACCCAGACCTCTCAACTCTCCAGGTTTTTTCAGAATGCCCAAATTATTTGCTCATATTTTTGGTTTGTTCTTCATAAAATTTGTGTTTTTGTGGTAAACCAAGGGGATGATCTGAGGACTAAAGTCACTAAATAATGGAATACATTGGAGTTTCAAACTTCAAATCCTTCAGAAAATGTATGCTAAAACAAACCTTGTTACTCTACCAACTTTCTAAGTTTATATATATATTTAAAATGTGTCCCTATATTTGGGCCTGTGTCCCTCCATTTTGTTGAACTTTGTCCGGATTTTTTGTACTATCAGGTTGAAAGGTATGGTCTCACCACAATATATAAAACTTTTTACTGAAGCAAATTCCTATCCCATCCCCATCCTCATCAAATTTTCCATGAAGAAAACTATGTTCTAAAAATCTGGAAAGCTTCTGTTTTTATTCTTCTGTACAAGGGTTGTTCATCTTCTGATTTGATAGACTTATGTCCCATTGCCCCACTGCCCTCTAGATACAACCCTGCAGAAGCAAATCCATTCTTCACTTAGCATCTAATAATCTCATTTATTGCAAGTACCCAGTATGGTTTCCACCATGGACCTGAGACAGCACTTAATTCACTTCACACGCCAAGAAAAGTATCATTGTGTCATCAGTCTTCCTGGACTTTTCCACATCTTTTGAAATGGTTAGCCATCACACTGTATGCTTTTATCTCAAAGGTCAAGGTCTCTCAAGATATATGTTGACCAGTTTACTAGCTACCTGGAAGAATATACTCAAATTGCTCAAAGTAACAATGTTATCCGGCTTCTATAACCAGTTTATGTTGGGGTCCCCTCAAACAGTTATACTATGTCCTATACTTTTCAGTGTCTTTGTAAGTAACATATCATTTCCAGAATGGCTTGCTAAATGCACAGATTATTTTGATGATGCTATGCTGTTCTATTCAGTTAACTCTCTCCTTAAGCCCCTGCCTAGTCCTAAGCTGCTTCCACTATATTTCCATCTTGGCTTGAAAAATCTGGGCTTCTTCTTAATGGTTTTATACCCACCTCTGTGCTTAAAGCACATACACATTTGAATGCTTCACTTCCAAATCCTATCAAAAAGACCTGTACAACGGACCTTTGTGGAACCCACATTGTATTGACTAAGAAGCTATTTTTGCAAACATGGGATACAAAGTTGAAGATCTGTGAAGAAAGAAATATATCACTCTATTACAAAAAATGAAAATCAACAGAACAACCTGACATGACAGAGACAGTGAGTATTGTGCAGGCAATTCAACAAGCAGAATTAAGATAGTAAAAAGAGACAAATGTAAAGGTATTATTAGTAAATGGAATGTATGGCAAAATTTGTAAATTCTTGCATGAAAGAGACTAGAGAACTGATATTTGGCATAGAGGTAAAAGGGATAGTATTAGATAAAACCATAAAGATTATATACCTTAGTATACTGTTCTGTAAGGGATCAGTGAATGCTTAAAAAAGCAAACGCTGATTTATTGACCCCATAAGCGAAAGCTTACAATCCTGGACACTTAGAACAGCGATTTTTTCCCCAGGGGAAAAAAAATCGCTGTTCCAAAAAAGAAGAAAAAAAAACTTTAGAACAGTACATAAAGTGGGGGGCTTCAACCCTCTCACCACCTGACATGGGGGGCTGTGCCCGCCACACTCCCCCACTTAAATATACCAACTCTGAGATCGCACTACAGTGATGGAAATGGCAAAATAACGAAGGCGGCCAAGTGATTTCTTTCCCCAGGGAAAGAATTCGCTTATTAGCCGTTTTGGTATTTTGCCGTTTCGTGCTTTCAAGTTCGATCAAGACGCATTCGAAAGAATGCGTCTTCGATCATATAATAGGGAACCATACAGCATGTCTTTCCATATATTTCTGCAATCACTGGTACTGGGCTGATCTGTAATGTATAGAGGGGAGGGTAATTTATGATGGGTAAATGGATCAGCAACCAGTGAACCTTTCTGTGTTGATCATACATGAGGTTTGGATTGTCAGTGCTGCTTATTAAAGATTTGTTACTGTTGTGGGTTCAATAAGACGATATGGCAATACCCTGTTTAAAATAAATAAATAACTGCACATTTGAGGTGGTCAGTGTCAAGAATTTGAATCTAATTACTACTTAATGCTTTGGATCCCATACTCAAATATGTGGATGTCTATGTAGTCGTAAAATTCCTTCTTGAAGTTATGAATTGACTAGCTGAGTTTAGATGAGAGAAAGGGAGTTTATTTCATAGGCATGGACACTTTTCTTTTACTTTGTATCATTTTTCTCTCTATTGCCTGACAACTATCAGCTCTTCAGCCTGAGAGAGGCAATCATACAGGTAGTCATGAGGAAGTTTGTGATTTGGTCCTTAACCCTGTCTCCTAGTGCTTGATATCAGCACTCTATATCACCATGGGAGCAAGCCTCTTTGTGTGGAATCTTTTTACTTTCTTTCACTGCACTGGATAGTGTGTGACAACCTGACAGAACAGGGTACAATATAGCAATAACCCACGCCTGGGTGTGGGTAATGCTGGATTTACCCACGGTTGGCGTGGTTTGGTCCCGAGGGCGAAGCCCGAGGGACCAAACAAAGACAACCGTGGGTAAATCCAGAATTACCCACACCCAAAAGTGGATTATTGCTATTATACAATGACATTATTTAAGAAAAGAAATAATTACTTTTCTTAAATAATGGCATTGTATATCGCCTCTTTGCTGCCCTTCCGCGGCTGTCTGGTATTCCACGGCAGTTCTGATGTACTGCGCATGCCTCGCAGTACATCAGAGCTGTGGGCAAAAGCAACGGAGAACGCAAGATCTCCGTTGCTTTACTAATCTCGCTATGTTAAATGGGTTTAACATAGCGAGACAGCTAAAATAAGCAACGGAGATCTCCGTTGCTTATTTTAAAGCTGTCTCGCTATGTTAAACTCATTTAACATAGCGAGACAGGTTTAAAAGCAATGGAGATCGCAAGATCTCCGTTGCTTACACTGTCGCTATGTTAAAGGAGTTTAACATAGCGAGACAGCTTTAAAAAAGCAACGGAGATCTGCGTTGCTTTTTAAACCTGTGTCGCTATGTTAAACTATTTTAACATAGCGAGACAGTGTTTTATACTAACAGAAAAAGTCCGGGCGACCAGACCTTTTTCCATTAGTATATTGAGGGATTTACAATGGGCACGCTGGTTGGGCTGGCCAATCAGCGTGCACGTTTTAGAGGAGGAATTGTATAATATTCTGTAATTAGTCTGACGCAGTCTGTATAATGTGGGACGATTACTTCTCTGGCACAGCTCTCAGCTCCATGGAGGATCAGGTATGATGTTATGAGATGAAAGGTTACTACTTAAGGTCTTTTACTATTCTGTCAACTTTTAACTATTGACATTCAATAATGTATAAAACTGATGGGGTGTTGCCAAATGCCAGAATGCTATATTTGATGGTACTATCATTTCTAATGCACAATTTGTATGAATGTCAAGGGCTGTTTAAGAGTACAGGTGCCAGCATGGCTGCATATAGGAGAGGGGTTGGTAAAGACAAGAGTTCTGTTCTTACCTGCTGTCTATGATCACGTAGTCAATTGTGGATCCAAAATATTATGGCTTCATTTATCTTCAGATCTCTGAGTTCAGGTATGATTCTTCCAGAAGTACAGTGTCAAATGCTTTAGCCATATTGAGGTAAACTCCAGAGACAAATAAACCTTCATCCAGGGCAGGAGGTTCATTCTGAAAACAATTTATAAGGTTAAGCATACGAGAGATGTTTGACAAAACTGTACTGGGTTAAAGCATGGAGAAGGTTTCTCATGTATGCCGGAATAAGTTCCATGTTGATTTTGACCATTGCCTTTCACAATATGCTTGTGAGGTTGATTGATCTGTAATTACTGGGTGGAAAGGTCATCTTTGTGCATTGGGACCACAATAGCCTACTTCCAAATATAAGGGGTATAGTCACTTTTTAACACTTTACAAACAATGTGCATAAGAACATATACAAATTGGGCTCCCTAGTATCTCATGTGATCTCATGGAATGGTCTGTCTAACCATACTGAGGGCAGAGGTGACTGTACTGAATGTGATTTCAGGTGGGATCATATTTCTAGGAAAAAGACTGGATTGGGTTTCCCATTCTGGCATGAAATTGGTTCCAAATCTGTATGCTAATTAACTCTGTTGTCTCAGTCATAGTGATGTCATTTTTTTTTTTGTGTGCTACATTTTTTTCTCTCTGGTCTTATTATTGATGTCAGGCTTTACCTTGATATAAGTTTTGCTTCATTTGATTGTTCTTGTGAAGTTCGTTTAGAAGGAGTTGACTTAGCCTTGTGTTGGGCTGGATACAATTTGGAGGCATTGTATTCTCTTTTCTTCTGGTTTAATAGTTTGCTAATTTTCTCACTCCACCATTTTTTCAGAAATGTCCACTCAGTCAAATAACCATTATGGTGACTTGGGACATGTCAATGTGGTTGGCATACTATGGAGGAGTCTTAAAATAAACATACTACAAGTCCTACAGAAATGTGTCCTTTTAAGAAAAATCTAGCAAATCACTTTAACACTAATTGGGACTGCATCTTATAGGTTGATAGATTTTTTTTTTATTGCTGAAAACTGCTTGCATAATATGGAACTTTTCTACCCAAGCTGACAATAAAAACAGGTCATGCCCAGTTGAATTGTCCTGGTCAATAAATATAAATCTATCAATAAATAATAATCATTCAATGGGATTTTGTGTGGGAGGCCAGGGAAGGCAGTCCTCCCTGTAGGGACAACCTTAGGTGAAATGGCACCTCAGACAAAGGGATCCATGGTGACCCCACCTGCTCTGTCTACTCCTCGTCCAAAACCGCATACACTAAGTCCCACCACCACCACCTGGTTTCTCCCTCATGGCCTTTTCTCATGGTTAGTCTTAGTGTTCAGCTTTTCCTGCATCCTTTCAACACACCCTGGCAGGCCAATAGTGAATTAAGTCAGGGTTGTGTGTGTGTGGGGGGGGTCTAGATGTTCAGAGGTAGATTTTAGAGTTTTTCCCCAGCTTTTTGGTTCAGTGATGTCCTGAGTAAAAATCATGACTAAGGTAAGAAATTCAGTCTTACTCTTCAGCTTGGATTTTTCCTATATCCTTTCAACACAGCCAAATGAGCCAACAATGCTTTTGTAATAATTGTGGAATAATCGAATAATCAGATTAAGCCGCAGGTCTGTGGACCAATAGGCCGCCAGAAAATAGTGGGTTATAGATGCTCTGAGGTGACCCAAAAGAAGAAAATGTAACTGGTGACATAGCAGAAGCCCTCCATGTTTGTCAAAACCTGGTTTTCACCTGACTTGCCCAAAGGGGACACTAGCCTAAAAAGGGGACCTACAGAATGCTTACTGTGAGAGTGAAAAGCCTGCTCCATGCCATCCTAAAAGCACATTCAATGTTACAGTGATGCCTACTGCAGAAACATCAATCCCAGAATCAGGCAGCTCTGCTGTTTTTTACAGGGGTTGCTTCACAACAGAGTTGTGAAAAAGGGACACGTGTGATAGGTAGTTAAGGGGAAAAAGTCCAAAATTGACAGAAGAGAAAATCCTCTTGCCCATCGTATCCAAAGCCTTGGACTTTGGATATGGTGGCAAAGCAGGAAGGTGCTGTAATCTCAGGGGACTATACTGGACCAAAGAGATCACACAGAAATCTGCTTTGGGATGCTTGATCAGGATGTCTCCCAACTTTCGTAGGAGCTTTATAGAGGGCACCTGATTTCTGTGGAGCAAAGGAAAAATGGTATATTTCAGGAGAGATTCAATGATGGTGTGTATCCTTTCCCCAGATGATGGTTTAAATACTTCAAAGGCAAGGAAGAAAAACAACAGTACAGTCCATAGTAAATTTCATGAACCTGAATGTCTCACTAAAGGAGGAATCATTTGAAGGGTAGCTATATGAGAAAGTCTCAGTATTATTGTCTTTTGTATCCTCTGGATCCACAGAACCCATTCCCCAAGGGAAGTCTTAGTGGAAGGTAGACTGCCCTCTATTCATAGCTTCAGTGTGGGTGGTCTGGATTCTCCCAGCGGATGGTCTACATTCTCCCAGTGGATGGTTTGGATTCTCCCAGAGGGTGGTCTGCATTCTCCTAGTGGATGGTCTGCATTCTCCCAGTGGATGGTTTGCATTCTCCCAGGGGGTGGTCTGTATTCTCCCAGTGGGTGGCCTGGATTTTCCCAGGGGGTGGTCTGGATTTTCCCAGTGAATGGTCTGGATTCTCCCAGGGGGTGGTCTGGATTCTTCCAGGGTGCAAGATGTTGAGTAAAAGGTTAGACAAAGCAGAATGTCAGTCAACACAGTCTTGGTGCTTGGGAGTGTCAGGTCATAACAGGCCTGTATGGAGCAGGATATGACATTAAACCATGTTCCCTAACGGTGCACATCCACATTCTTGATGTCAGGTCCCCTTGGTGTCAAAAAGCACATGCCGTTCAACATGTTTGCCACCCCTGTGGGTCTAGCTGGGGTGGACTGAGTAGACTACTGATTTCCAACTTAAACCAAAAAACTTTCACTGGTGGGGAACTTAGGGGATCACTGTATAATATCTGAATAGGGAGTCAATGCTTACATTCTGGAAGGCATCTCTAAAAGGTTGCTGGGATGCACCTCTTAAGCCCCTGTCTTCATGACCTCATGATGCATTTGAGTGGGATCAATTGTTATTCAAGGGACAGCTCATGGTTCATCAGGAATGAGAATCTGCCACATGGAAAAATTATTCCCTTGCTTTCTCATTCGAGTCTGGTATCAGACAAGGATCATTGTGAGGACCCTCTTGCCCATCTGTGAGCTGAGCACCCTCAACAACCCCCACTCCATACTCCTAATGATGTAAGCCTCCAGTTTCTTTCTATGTCTCCTGCAGATGAATACATCGAAACATAGACATCTATCTCAATGCTGCATACGATGGTCATTTCCAAAGCAATAAAGAAAATGTTGTCAGAGATTTTGACTTCAGAGACCTGAACACTTTGAATATTTTTGTATTTTAAAGATATGCAAATGAAGTTTGTCAGGATATACAGTAGAATAAAGATTTAAACTCAAGGAGAAGAATAAAGAGTTAAACTGAAAGAGTAACAAAAATAAACTGAAAAGAGCAGAGGAGCTAAGCATCCCATCTGAACCCATGGACAGCCACCACTATCTGAAGAGTTTACAAGACAAAGGGGAAACAAAAGGAGGTTGCCAGGTCTTCCTTCTGTATCACACACACGTGCACATACCTGTAGACAGTTTTACCTAATAATAAAATAATAAAACTCTGCCTAGGAGTTTGTGAGCAATAAAACCAAAGTGTGTCATCAAACAAATAAATAAAGCACAAACAGTTGTCCTTAGACTTACCTAGAGAAAGCCTGAATTCAAGGCACTGCAGTTCTAGGTCAGGGGGAAGAGGACTCTGAAGGAAAAGAAGTGGTAAAATGACATCATACAGAGATAGCTCAAAGTGCACTATGACAAAAACCTTATCATGAATTGTAAAACTTTTTCACATCACAATAGGTGATTTTTCTTGATGGGTGGCCATGTACAAGGTGGAGCAACACTGAGACACACTGAGCATAAGTGCAGAAACCGGAGAACATTTGCAGCCAGCATAATATGCAAATAGTAGTATAATGGCACAGTAATGAGCAACAGTATTAAAATGAGGGCAACCACAGATGCAAATGGTGGCAAACAATATTGTGCAGTGATTCAGAAATGTGTATATTTTGCTCCAAATTGCTAACTCCATAGTTGTTGACAGTGACTAAACTGTGGAGCTATGGGAGACAGACTGTTAAATCAAGTATAGAATAGCAACTGCACTAGTAAATCTATAGATGCAAAGGCTATACTCATTGCCAGTAGTCATGGCATTGCACATTATCATTATGGGCTGTGCAGTGGTGCAGCAGTAAACAAGGCCTAACAGCAAGAGGTTCTCCGGCTGGGGTGCCTTCTGTCTGGAGTCTGCATGTTCTCCCTGCATTTGCGTGGGTTTCCTAAAGGTACTCTGGTTTCCTCCCACATTCTAAAGACATGTGTCTGGAGCATTTCTCCCAGGGTCTTTGCTGAAAATAGGCTCTATCCTAGTCGGACTTTCCCGGTCAACAAATTTTAAATAAATAATATCACACTTGGTGGTGCCATCTCATCCATCCACGCTTAGCGATTTATACCCTCTACAACATTGAAACTGTGAACCATTACAGTGTGGAGAGAGTTACCAGATAGGAGCTGGTTAAGATGTGTCATCCTCATATGCAGGCCCATGAGATGTATGGAGTATGTTATGGACACCAAGCTATATGTGGCTTTGAGAATACCACCTACAGGGACTTTTCAGTAACCGATAAGGGACATAGTAGATGTATCTCAGGCATCCATCTTAAGGATATTCCATCAGCTCCTCAATGACACATTACAGCATTTTGGAGAGCATATGTGGTTTCCACATACCACAAAGGAGACAGCCAGCACTATGCAGGCTTTTAACATAACCCATTTCCCTGAAGTTCTGGCACCATAGACTACACCCACATTACAATAATGGCCCCATCTGTGGAGCGGGGAAGAAGGTACATTATCCATAATGGTATTGACTTTATCAACTACCAGGTGGCTTGTAACACACAAAGTATAATATAAAATGTATCTGCAGATCATCCAGACAGTGCCCATAATTGTCCATGTGCAAATTATAGCAGCAGTTTGTGAGGGGAGATTTTACCCAGGGACATTTTATTGTTTATATTGGATATGGCCTAGTGCCATGATAATGACACCTATCAGAAATCCCCAGACCATTACAGAGAATGGCTACAATACTGTTTTATCATAGAGCTATGTCATTATTGAATACATATTTCATCTGACAAAGGCCTACTTCAGCTACCTGGATGAACTTAGGGGAGTCGTGCTGTATGGCCGTGGCACGTGCAGCAAGACATTTGCAGTCTGTGCAATGTTATGCAGCATCATTATATGCAAGAAGTTATAGCAGGCCAGATGCATTTAGGAAAAGGAAGCCAGTCGCAGATTCAGCATCAGAGAGGTACTGGGTGAGGAGACAGCTGCAGGGGAAGATTATGCCTGATGGAAACAGGTGCGGTATGCTCTGGCACTGACTAAGAGGAAGCATCTGGGTCATAACTATGAGCAAGAAAAAGCATTATACGTAACAGTAAAACTGATGCCTGCAGACCTATACCCAAGCTGTGCTGCACCATCCATAGACAGGCCACACTAAGTAAAACTGATGCATGCAGACCTGTACCCAGGCTGTGCTGCACCATCCATAGACAGGTCAAACTGAGTAAAAATGATGCATGCAGACCTGTACCCAGGCTGTGCTGCACCATCCATAGACAGGCCACACTAAGTAAAACTGATGCATGCAGACCTGTACCCAGGCTGTGCTGCACCATCCATAGACAGGCCACACTAAGTAAAACTGATGCATGCAGACCTGTACCCAGGCTGTGCTGCACCATCCATAGACAGGCCAAACTGAGTAAATATGATGCATGCAGACCTGTACCCAGGCTGTGCTGTACCATCCATAGACAGGCCAAACTGAGTAAAAATGATGCATGCAGACCTGTACCCAGGCTGTGCTGTACCATAAATAGACAAGCCACACTGAGTAAAAATGATGCATGCAAACCTGTACCCAGGCTATGCTGTACCATCCATAGACAGGCCAAACTGAGTAAAAATGATGCATGCAGACCTGTACCCAGGCTGTGCTGTACCATCCATAGACAGGCCACACTAAGTAAAACTGATGCATGCAGACCTATACCCAAGCTATGCTGAACCATCCATAGACAGGCCACACTAAGTAAAACTGATGCATGCAGACTTGTACCCAGGCTGTGCTGCATCATCCATAGACAGGCCAAACTGAGTAAATATGATGCATGCAGACCTGTACCCAGGCTGTGCTGTACCATCCATAGACAGGCCAAACTGAGTAAAAATGATGCATGCAGACCTGTACCCAGGCTGTGCTGTACCATCCATAGACAGGACAAACTGAGTAAATATGATGCATGCAGACCTGTACCCAGGCTGTGCTGTACCATCCATAGACAGACCAAACTAAGTAAAAATGATGCATGCAGACCTGTACCCAGGCTGTGCTGTACCATCCATAGACAGGCCACACAGAGTAAAAATTATGCATGCAGACCTGTACCCAGGCTGTGCTGTACCATCCATAGACAGAACAAACTGAATAAAAATGATGCATGCAGTCCTGTACCCAGGCTGTGCTGTACCATCCACAGACAGGCCACACTGAGTAAAAATTATGCATGCAGACCTGTACCCAGGCTGTGCTGTACCATCCATAGACAGGACAAACTGAATAAAAATTATGCATGCAGACCTGTACCCAGGCTGTGCTGTACCATCCATAGACCAGGCCACACTGAGTAAAAATGATGCATGCAGACTTATACCCAAGCTGTGCTGAACCATCTATAGACAGGCCACACTGAGTAAAAATGCTGCATGCAGACCTGTACCCAGGCTGTGCTGTACCATCCACAGACAGGTCACACTGAGTAAAAATGATGCATGCAGACTTGTATCAGGCTGTGCTGTACCATCCACAGACAGGTCACACTGAGTAAAAATGATGCATGCAGAACTGTACCCAGTTTGTGCTTTAACATCCACAGGCAGGCCACACTAAGTAAACATGATGCATGCAAACTTGTACCCAGGGTGTGCTGTACCGTCCACAGACAGGCCACAGAGAGTAAAAATGATGCATGCTGACCTGTACCCTGGCTGTGCTATACCATCCATAGACAGGCGAAACAGAGTAAAAATGATGCATGCAGACCTGTACCCAGGCTGTGCTGTACCATCCATAGACAGGCCAAACTAAAAATGATGCATGCAGACCTGTACCCAGGCTGTGCTGTACCATCCACAGACAGGTCACACTGAGTAAAAATGATGCATGCAGACTTGTAGCCAGGCTGTGCTGTACCATCCATAGACAGGTCACACTGAGTAAAACTGATGCATGCAGACTTATACCCAAGCTGTGCTGAACCATCTATAGACAGGCCACACTGAGTAAAACTCATGCATGCAGACCTGTACCCAGGCTGTGCTGTACCATCCATAGACAGGCCAAACTGAGTAAAAATGATGCATGCCAACTTGTACCCAGGTGGTGCTGTACCATCCATAGACAGGCCACACTGAGTAAAAATGCTGCATGCAGACCTGTACCCAGGCTGTACTGCACCATCCACAGACAGGCCACACAGAGTAAAAATGATGCATGCAGACTTGTACCCAGGCTGTGCTATACCAGCCATAGACAGGCCACACTGAGTAAAAATTATGCATGCAGACTTGTACCCAGGCTGTGCTGTACCATCCATAGACAGGTCACACTGAGTAAAAATGATGCATGCAGACTTGTACCAGGCTGTGCTGTACCATCCACAGACAGGCCACACAGAGTAAAAATGATGCATGCAGACCTGCACCCAGGCTGTGCTGTACCATCAATAGACAGGCCACACTGAGTAAAAATAATGTATGCAGACTTGTACCCAATCTGTGCTGTACCATCCATAGACAGGTCACACTGAGTAAAAATGATGCATGCAGACCTGTACCCAGTTTGTGCTTTAACATCCACAGGCAGGCCACACTAAATAAACATGATGCATGCAGACTTGTACCCAGGCTATGCTGTACCATCCACAGACAGGCCACAGAGAGTAAAAATGATGCATGCTGACCTGTACCCTGGCTGTGCTATACCATCCATAGACAGGCCACACAGAGTAAAAATGATGCATGCAGACCTGTACCCAGGCTGTGCTGTACCATCCATAGACAGGTCACACTGAGTAAAAATGATGCATGCAGACCTGTACCCAGGCTGTGCTATACCATCCACAGACATGCCACACTGAGTAAAAATGATGCATGCAGACTTGTACCCAGGCTGTGCTGAAATCATCCTAGACAGGTCACACAGAGTAAAAATGATGCATGCAGACTTGTACCCAGGCTGTGCTGTACCATCCATAGACAGGCCACACTGAGTAAATATGATGCATGCAGACCTGTACCCAGGCTGTGCTGTACCATCCATAGACAGGCCAAACTGAGTAAAAATGACGCAAGCAGACCTGTACCCAGGCTGTGCTATACCATCCATAGACAGGCCACACTGAGCAAAAAGGATGCATGCAGACTTGTACCCAGGCTGTGCTGTACCATCCATAGACAGGCCACACTGAGTAAAAATGATGCATGCAGACTTGTACCCAGGCTGTGCTTTACCACCCATAGACAGGTCACACTATGCATCAGTCATAGGCTATTCAAGAAGCAGAGCACAGTCATGACCTTGTGCACAGATGGGGGGAAAATGGTGTGTTTGAATGCTATCTTTGGTGTGTGTGTGTGTGTGTGTGTGTGTGTGTGTGTGTGTGTGTGTGTGTGTGTGTGTGTGTGTGTGTGTGTGTGTGTGTGTGTGTGTGTGCATGTTTGTGGATCTGTGTATCAGATATGGGTAGGTCAGTTGGGAGACTGGGATAGACTGGTCAAGGAGGGGGTGGTATGTCCATTTCTGTGTGAGTGTGTGCTGTTGAGCAGTGTAGAAGTCTGAATGAGTACTTGCTAGGACACAGCCTCAGCAGATTTTGCAGGATCTGGTGGACAGGTCCAGGTCACCCAAAAGAGGCATATGAACAGACCATGCATGTTCCCATCCTAAGCAGCACACTCTCTTGGGGCAGAAACGGGCATGATCTGAACCACACTGACAGGATAGAGTGCTCTGTGACCATGGACAACAGCCGGTGTTATAGGTTGGTTTGTCATGAACACCCTACCCATGTGGCCGTCCCAATCACAATGTTCATCACCCATCACTGTGTGACAGAGTGAAGGTGATAGTACTGTGTCTGGCTGACCATGGTCTTCCCCTCCTACAGTGGACCTCATAACATGGAGAAAGACCATTCATGGAAAGTGCATTGGCCATGATGTCTGGCCATATATAGGCACCTGCTGCATGCAAACTATCTATGCCACATGTCCATGATGTTGCACAAGGGGCCCATGCACTCACTGAGGTCATCAAACAGACCACATCCTACGCTGACCCACTGGTGTCTGTCTGCCTCTGTATTATGTCTTTACACAGGTGCTAGGTAGTGGCCATGGACATAACTAGCTCACGTGGCGGATGCTAGCCATGGGCTATTGGCCACCTTCCCAATGTTTATCAGTGTGCTTCTTTTGTTCTATGAAGCTTGCAGCAATCAGTACGTAGTGAGCTACAGGTGAAGGCTCACTTCCCCAGATAGTCAGTCTGAATCCTCCTATCCTTGTATGTCATCCTGGGCTTATGGGGTGGGTTGATCAGGCACTGAAGCTATGTCTGTTGAATGGTGTGGGGATGTGGACTTCACATTCTCCATGTAGAGCACTATCACCATGACCTCTGACTATGCTGGGATTTGGCTGTCATGGTCATCAGAAGCAAACAGTTTCCTGATATCAGGCAGCTTTATATCCATGCTGGAGGACCCTGATAATGGAGCACCTGTAAAAACACCAAAAAATACAAACTAAGTAAGACCCTCCACCAATAACTACTACTACTACTTAATATAGTGTTACAGGAAATGAATAAGGAACATACCTTATGTCAGTGTCCTCTGCACCTGAAGCCCAGGTATCCCTGAGAAATGAGGTTGCCATGGCTGTAGGTTCTACTATACCAGATATGTACCCGCTGTGGCAGATAATGAAAAGACACACCTACATGGGGCATCATCAGCTGATATGTACCCGCTGTGGCAGATAATGAAAAGACACACCTACATGGGGCATCATCAGCTGATATTTACCCGCTGTGGCAGATAATGAAAAGACACACCTACATGGGGCATCATCAGCTGATATTTATGGTGATTTTATCAGCTCTGCAAAAATATTTAAGACTCCACCATAGATTGTGGAACTATCTAGATCTTCACACAGAGATGACAGAAATTCCTCCAGCTCCTTTATGGTGGTTTGATCAGCGAACCACATCCATCGCTCTCTGCTCCTGTGCCTGGCTACTTGCTCCACCTTCTGTAACACTTATTTTGTCAGTGGACAAATGTCTCACTTTGTCATGCATCCTCTTCTGGACATCCAGCTAGGCTTGGTCGCAGAGGGGCTGGTCGGATTCGTCATGCCTGAGCATCTGGCAATCTATGAAGATGGAGGACTTGTAGCAAGTTGATATTCTTGCATGGGAGACTTTGCTTTTCTTTTGTTTATAATGCTGTGGTATATTTGACTGAAATTGAAAGAGGAAGTATATGTGAGACCTGTTCCTTGAACTATGCCTACCCAGCTTTAAAGTGTAGGATGCAGGCTTGGCAAGAGCTATGTGGCCTTAATATATGTATCTGTGGTAAGTCACATATGTATGCAGTATGCATGAGCACGCAAAGGTGTAGCTAGCAAATTCCATTTTGTACTCACATGCTCTTAGTGCTACACCCCTTGGACACCTATGACTTAAAAATGGACACATCTCTCAAAATGCTGCCCCCAAAATCCTTGATAAATGCAAGTAACATTTTCAGCTGTTCCCCCTAAAACTATTAAAAATATTGTTTTAGATTATCAATATTGAATATTTTTAAACGCATTCATTTAGACAGTCGTAGACATACGTCCTGAAAAAAAAAATGTTGATATGATGCTCAGAAAACATGTACTAAGTGGAATACAAATAGTATGCGTGACTATACCCTTGTGAGCAGGTGTGTTTTCTTAGGTCTTACCAACCACAACTTCCCTAAAAAACTGGAATTCACATGGAAATGACATACAATGGCTTCTCTCAGTATTCCCACAGCTAAATTTCAAAACTGTTACATATACCACAGGGAAAAATACCCACAAGATATATGCATAACGTTGTACATGACTATCATTAACAATGAACTTTCTCTGCTTGGCCTAGTGGTATGCATGGATTGCATTTACACACACATAGCAATAATACATGCATTGCGGGTTACTGTGTGCTCCCTCATAAAACCTTCTCTTTACCCCGACATAGCAGGACACATATGGTCAATGCAACACATTACCTGACTGTGGCAGTATGGCCGTAACCTTAAAAACGAACATAAGTAATCTGTACAAGGTATCCTATGAAGGAGATCTTCAGGCAGAAGAAGAATGCATGTAGCCCATCATAGCAACAACTTTTTAGATATACTTATCTTTCCTAAACAAATGCTCTACTTACAAGTTATGTTTTGTAACTTTTCTACCTGCTTGGGCTGTTATTCCACTTTAGGTTCAGGTCTATAGGTAAGTACTAGGCTAGCTTGTCTTTTAGGATATTTTAAGCTTAGCCAATTTCCCCTTTAAAGTTAAAACTCAAACCCTGTTCCTTGTGCTTGTGAGGTAATCACATTAATAATTATGTCATCTCTCAACCCTGTAGGGGAATGGCTATATAACTAGCAACAGGTTCATGGTTGCTATGCATCTTATCCAGAGGAGAACACACTCAGGAGTACAGCACCCCCATTCCCCCCTTAAAGGACATTGCAATATCAACACTCCTTCTACAAGGTGTGGGAGTAGAGCTCTCAGCTTCTTATTTCTCCACTTACTTCTTATTTTAAGCCTAGCCAAACTTCCCAAAATTGAGAATCAAACCCTGTACCTTGTGTCTCTATGGTAGACACATTAACCATTTTGCCAATCCACCTTTTCTTCCATAATGTGCTAAGGTCCATGTTGAATACATAAACTTATATCATGCAATTTCAAAGCTTCTAGACTACAATCATACTAACGAGGTACTAGGTAATGAATGTGGCTGAATCACACTCCCTTCCCTTCGTGGCAATGACCACTGCCACATAAATATGCTCACTCACCCATATACACTCACATGGGCACATGCAAAGTGCAGTGAGCATGCATGGATAGGTCCATGACCCCATCGGGGATGTGAGGAAATGTATTCTATTTTTGTATCTTACAGGGGTGTTAAAGAGCAAAACTATTAGCACAGTTAAGCAGCATGAAGCTGCTACTCACTTTCTTGCCAGTGCTCAAAACCTACCAGCATGACACTATGCAGTATTAAGCAATAGTGGAACCGCAACTGGTCACACTAACTAGTTGCCCGATGTTGCACATTAAATGTCACGGCCAATGCAACATTCATAACCATAAGGGGAATACCATAGTTTTGTGGAACGGGACCTGGTTAATGGCTATGGCTTCTAAAGACACTGATCTTAGCAGGGGTCCCCTGGTGGTGCAGCAAGGAGAGCAAAGCGTTTCCATGGTTCCACATACAAGCCACTAGGATTGGTTGACTGGATACTACTAAGAGGGTCCCCAATATAAATGGGATGTTCAGCAGAGTCCTGCCTGGATGGTGTCAGATGTCATTGGTATACCCCACTCTGGTGAACAGTGTAGACACCGCTGCAGTGACCTGCAAGGATACCATCTTGTCCTTAGCCAAAGTGAAGAAGAAGTTTTAACTCGAGCCCCTGAGATGTATTGTAAATACGTCTAGTAGATGACTGTACTTTAGTTTACCTGGTAATTTACACATGCTATTAATGGACATGTAATTTAAGATTTCTTTATGTTTTTGTTATTCACTTGCAGCTCACAAGGATATCTTGGAGAGCACCCTCCTTTATTTGAGGAGAATGAAGTAGCTCTCCAGGCAAAGGGCTGCATTTTTTACATATTTGCTGATATTCATTATAGTTTTGTGTGCACACTGCCAGAGAGTGTACCTGTAAACATGTTAGTATTTAGTTAGCTTAAGAGCTGTTACATATTGCAAGTGGAAGTAATTGAACCTACCTTCTGACGATATGTAGTTCATACATATGTGACGTTAACAATGCAGGAATGGCTGTCATAACAATGAGGTAACATCTGGTAGAACAGTGAAGCAAAGCATTGCATTTGTAGGCACTGTTCTTTACACACACAGAAGTCAGACACATGACACAGGCAGAGCTTACACTATCATTGTTTCCTTATGACATGAGTCTGTCTCCCCAGCTGTACTGATATTTTAATCAATGGCCTTACAAGTTTAGCTGAGAACACTACATAAACTAGGGTAGCAGGAGTTTCACACTTCATACTGGCATATTTCTGGGGCACACAATTTATAATGCACAAGAGTTAGTAGAGGTAATGGGGGAGCTAGTGAATTAGTGGCCAGAAGCCTGCACTGGCCACTTGATGAGGGCTTTTGTGTGGCTTACAGAGTTGCACTACTATCTTCTCTGTCTTCACCACCTCAGACAGGGTCCAGTGGGGAGAGTGGTCAGGTTGGTGACTGACCTCTCCCTAGGTTTAGCCTCCATTCTGGTGCTTCCTCTTCCTTCAGTGTCACCTACTTCCCTTGTTTGTTTTCCAGTCTCTCATCCTTCTTTGTAACCTCTCTCACTTGTTTGTTGTCCAGTCATTCTTCCTTCTGTGTCATCTCCCTCCCTTGTTTGTTATCCAATCATTCTTCCTTCTTTGTCACCTCCCTCCCTCCCTTGTTTGTTGTCCAATTTCTCTTCCTTCTGTGTCATCTCCCACCCTTGTTTGTTGTCCAATCTCTCTTCCTTCTGTGTTACCTCCTTCCCTTGTTTGTTGCCCAGTCTTCCCTATCCCCATTGCCCTTGCTTTGTCTGTATATCTATAATTCCTCTAATTCCTCTAACAAGTTTTCATGAGTCAGCACCACCCTATCAGTCTTTGTTTCCGTTTTATGTTTGTTTTTGTCTCCCTATTTCTAAACATCATGTTCTTTACATCAACTGTCTTATCTTTACAGCCTTCCCCATATTTCCTTCTGCAAAAAAAAAAAAAAATGAGTACCTCTCCATGGAGAAAGTTATACCCTTCGTCGTCTTCCTCCTCCTCCTCTTCCATATCAGCCACTCCCATTCTTACCTTTCTTGTTTCCTTGTGAATGTGCCTCTGCTTGATGCAACCCTATTCCTACTTCCCTATATACCATTTCCATACCTTAACAGTTACAAGGTAGATATAACATTGCTGTAGTTCTTTTAATATGACTTATGAGCTTTCCCACAGCTTTGCTATGTAGCACTTGTGCAAGCACTTAAGCACATACCTGGTACTTGCTCATTTAGCCTCTGCATCATTCCTCAACTCTCTCTCTCTCTCTCTCTGTCTAACTCTTTCCCGGCTGGGCTGCCATTCCAGTGGGATATTTCCTTAATTAGTGGTGCCTTGGGCTGTAAAATTCCACTTAGTTCATTTGTAATTGGCTTTGGGTCTCTATGTGTCACATGGCACACCCATGGGAGCCTGAGTCAGATTACAATACACGTGTTTCTGAATCCAAGGGCTTGACTGGAAAGCAAGATCGCCTCAGAATGTTTTTCTTCACTGAGAGCTTTTGAAGTAAAACATGACAAAATAAATAAGCATATAGACTGAAACAGAAAATGAGTTCCATATTGGAGATAAAATATGCTCAAATGTATATGCTTTTATTTTCATAGTTTTGCTTGTGATGTATTTTAAGTACTGTCCTATCTGTCTCACTCAACAGATGGGAATTTAACAATTCTCTGAACTACCTTCTCTGACATTTAACTTCAGTGCACAATGATGCATTATTTAATTCAATAAAAGTAATGGACTGTATGTATTATTATAATATAAATATTTTTTGTTACTGAATGATCTGTATGTTTATAACTGTGTGTGCAATTTATGTTGTCTGTTGATCTGGATACCAAATAATGAGCCACGGGCTCTGACAAGGTTCTTAAAATGAACATGATATGCCAGTGATGTGTCCCTGGTAGTTGAAAAACACTTAAAAATATAAGTTGTGACATAATGTCCTAAACAGACTTCCAGATATCTTATGGGCAGGCTTTTTTAATAATCACTGTATCTCTTATGTCATTAGAATTGCCTTGACATTTATACAAAATAATAATGTCTTAAAAACAGCAACTATTTCACTCTAGAAGGTCAGTATTTATTTAATGATGTTAGAATACAGCTTTTTATGTGACCACAATAGAAAATGCTTTCTAAAGTTCTAAATTGCAAACTTCTCTCAGATACTCGACCTGGTTCATATTTAATTTTGTCAAGTTCAAGGGCATTTTAGTCCTCATAATGAGAATAAGCATAATGTTATGAAAAAAGCAAACTTTCATGTGCTCATGCAACACTACCGACCAGTATTAACAGGAAATACATGTGACAGGGAAGTATAACGAGGTGGGAATGTAGTCTTAACTTTAGAGTAACAATGATTTATTAGTAACACAGCAAACAGCATAAAACAGAAGCTGCATTTGGAAACTGTAAATTAATTTAAATTGTGTAAGCAAATATAATGAATTTGATTTCATTTCCAGTGTCCAAATGCAGCTTCTGCTTTATGGTAACAGACTTGCAAATCCACATGAAAATGTTGAATTCTTTGAAAAATGTAAGGCCCACTCAGAAGAAAAAGTCTACTCATGCAAGAGCTTTATAAAAGAGCAACAAATCCATCTGTATCTCCCCTAACATGGCCTTCTAAATCTCCCAAGCAGTTTGACATTAATGCTGAGGTTTCTTGGGTTTACAGACATTCTCCTGACAGGTCATAATGCTTGTTGTGTTTGGTCAGAATTACCAGATTTTTTTTAACAATGTTTCTTATTATAGAAAACCAAGCCCACAGTGGCCCTCTGAAACCAGCTAGCCCCCCCCCCAAGCCAACACAGGACCTAGGCAGCTGCCTAGGTCACCTAGTGCTGGATGTGGCTCTACTCCCTTTCATAAACCTGATAAATAACTGCTCTGGCTCTGCTTTCCTTAATGTACTTTGTCCTCTCCAGGTAATCTCATTTGCCTGTAGACATCAAACAACGAAAGAAGAATTTAGCAGTTCCGTCATACTTAGGGGAAAAATAGCTGAATCAACTTATTTAGAACCACAGATGAGACTATTGTATGCATAACAATAGAGTCATTCTTCACAGATATTCTGTCATTTTGAAAGAATATATAGCATTTCCATCAGTTCTGTAGGACTACTTTGCAGACTACTTGAGGTCTGTTAGTGACCTGGGTACTGGTGGAGCTGACTGCATGGAGTTAGAATGAGTGACCAGTGTTATTTTACCCATCCTAGGTGGCAGGAGTGGTCTTTCCAGTCTTCTGCACTTATCGCTTACAACCAGAGCCTTGCAGGTGCCTGAAAGCAGTGAGTCTGGAGACATGAACTTGTGCTCAGAAACCAGTTATTGTAACCATTATAGAGTGGAGATGGGAGCACACAGACATAAGGGAGTGGCAAAGTAGTACTTCATGATGATGTGAGTGCCCATATCAGTTGCCCAGGGAGCAGGGTTAGGACTAAAAGAAATGCACACATAGCCTGCATTAAAAATTATATGGTCACTGGGGTAGGGGTACTGTGCAATTTCCTATTCTGAGAACAATTAGGGTCCACTGCTGAAACAAAGGCATTCTCAGTCTGGATGGTTGAAATTAGATCCTCAGGCCTTTGGGGCAATGGTACTCCCTACCATGGTGATACATTTTATTTTCCTTGTTAGCTAAGATAGAACTTTGCATGTTCAGCCCATGTGCATAGATGAGTAGGAGCAGGTAAAGGTGCAAAGCATCTGCTGCTAGGATGATAGCCCATTCTAATCAGCTCTCACCATCTTGCAGGTAGGACCCCTGCACTGAAGGAACAAATGGGCTCAAAACTGGACTTACAAGATGGATGCACACTGATCAACAGCTTAATTTCAGCTCTCCCAGTGTAAAAGCAGAAACTGAGAAATAACAAACAGTAAAATTGTCATTTTGGGTAAAATTTAGTCCCTAACTAGTAAGTACACTGCCTGTATGCCATTAAAGATGAAATGTAGAGAACCAGAAAGAAAATAAGTCAGAAAAGGTAAACAGAAAACACTGGCTTGGAAGAATCCTGGAGCTGTTCAGTAAAAAGCAGTTCAAGCTTCAGCTCTGGTACAAGACATCAGCATCACCATCAACCTCCTTTTTCCCATTTTCTACATGGGGTCTGGGTGTCATGTCAGCTGCCACCGTCTCTGTCTATTCAATGTCACTCTCTGACATTCTTTGACACTCATGCTTTGCAACCAGATATAGTTTCTTTTTGCCATCTACTGATTTTTCAAGAATTCCAGCAACATGGAAATTATTGAATAAATGTGAGACTGCAAAACATCAATCACATTTGTGAAATATGACTGTATAAGAAAAAGTGGAAAGAATGGACTAATGTTGACTTTATTTATTGATTGATTTATTTATTTCTTTAGCATTTGTTTACCGAGAAAATTAATCTGGGTCAAAAGAACCTGTTTTCGGCAGAGGCCCGGGGAGATAAGCTCCAAAGTAGAAGACAGTTATGTGCATGTGTATTACTATAATTTTTGTTTTATACATTATACAGTATAAATTACTATAATATTTTTTATATGCAGAAGGTAGGAAGTTAATATTAGGTAGGTAATTTAACTTGATATGTAGAAACATGCATCCAAAGCATTTTAACTTCATATACAGAGCAATACAGTGAAAACATCCAGGAGCAGACATAAAATAAATTCTTTTCTTCAAAACCTTGCAGGATAGGTGTCTTACATTCTTGCATAGGGTGATGCGTGTTATACTTTTGTTATCCCTTAGGTTTGTGAGAACTGTGGCACCATATACTAGGAAGGGTAGAAGGAAGGTTCTGGAGAGAGTGACTCTGCTCGATGTGTTCAGGAAGTGTTTGTTCCTATAAAGGATGTTAGTTTTTGATGGGTTTTCTTAATGTTATGCTAGATGTGGAGATCAAACTTCACTGGATTGTCAATAATGACTCCTAGCAGTTTAGCGTGGAGGACTATTTCAATAATAGTGTTGTCTGCAGAATAGATATTAAACAGGTCTTTGTCAAGAGAGTGATTTTGGCATAAAGAGAAGGAGTTTGTTTTTTGTACCGCCTGTTTTTGATTGTTTATGTAGCTATGAAGCCACTGTGTGGAGGAGGGGTAAGCGGGTCTATATCACAAACACAAAATGACTGAAAAGTGAACACATAATGAGTGACACATATTCATCAAACCGCATTTAAGCGATTCCATGACTATGTCACAGGGCAAGGAGGCAGTTGGCCAACTACATGGTGTTGCCCTTTCCTTCACTGTAGTGAGATCTCGGAGCTGGTATATTTAGTTAAGGGAGTGGGGGGCACAGCCCAAAACATTGGGGGGTGTGAAGGGTGAAGGCCCCCACCTGAGTCGGGTTTCTAACTTTTGTTTTTGTGAACAGCTGCGTGAATTTTTTCACTAGGAAAAAATTTGAGGATGTGGCCATTCACTGTTTACAGCATTTGCGCTTCATGTGTCGACGTATATGTAGTCGCACATATGCGTTTTCGTGTTTATGATATAGACTTGGGTAAGCATACCTCTCAACTGTACAGATTTTCACAGAATGTCCAGATTTATGGCTCATGTTTTTGACCTGTTCTCCATAAAATTTGTGGTTTTCTGGCAAATTACTGAGATGATCTGAGGATTGAAGTCACCAAATAGACATACATTTGAGTTTTAGATGTCAAATCCTTCATAAAATGTATGTTAAAACAAACCATGTTATTCTAGCAACTTTCTAAGTTTATAAGAGCAATATTTAAAATATGTCCCCATTTGTAGGCCTTTGACTCCCTATTTTGTCAGGCTTTGCCCAGATTTCTTCTGCTAAGAGGTTGACAGGTATGAGTGTAAGTCCTAGGTTGGAGAGCCTAACCAGGATTAAGGTGTGTGAGACAGTGTTGAAGGTTTTTGATAGGTCAAGAAGTAATGCTGGTACAAAGTTACGTGCACCTCTAGCCCTATTCACAGCGTCAGTGAAGGATATGAGGGCCGTGGAAATGCTGTGGCCTGGAAGGAAACCATGCTGGGTGTGGGTAAGTAGGTTGTTCTGTAGTAAGTATTGCATAAGTTGTTGATGAATGCATTTTTCCAATATTTTGGAGATGGGAAATAAAATGACTATAAGTCAGAAGTTAGTTAGCTCATTAGAACTTCTCCCTTTATGGATAGAAATAATATGTGACATTTTTCAGATCTGGGGAACATTAGTTTCAGAGACAGATCTGTTAATAAGAATACTGATGGGGTTTGCAACAGAGTCAACAACTAATTTAAGGTACTCTGGTGGGAGATTATCAACTGAGGTAGCGCAGGATTTAAGTTTTTGTAACACTTTTTGAGACTTGCAGGGATAGAGGGATGGGTTGAAGAGAGAAATTGGTCTGGTTATTAGATAGGGATTTGGGCATGATGAGGTAGGATTGATGGTAGTTGTGGTAGAGTAGGAGCTGGAGCTGAGGTTGGGGTATTTGTGATCAGGGAAGCTATAGACTGTATGAAGTGGGTGTTGAAGTCAGTGGCTATTTGTAAAGGTGGGGCCTCAGGGCAAGGACAGTGTTCTTTTTTGGTCCTGGGGCTAAGTAGGGATGAGATGGAGGAACAGAATTTTTTAGGGTTAGTTTTGTGCTCATGTTAGATGTGGGTGTAATATAATTGTTTTTCTTTGCTTACATGCTTTTTGACTTGGTTGTTGAGTTGTCTAAATACTAGTAGATTTTCCTCATTTTTATTTTGTTTCCAGTGACCCCAGGCTATGTTCTGTTTTTTTCATGAGATTTTTTTCATGCTTTGGTTAACCAAAGAGGAGAATTGTTTTTGATTCTTTTTGTGTGCATTGGAGCAAGGCCATTAAGTGTACTTAGAAAAATAGTGTTAAAATACTGAACTGATGTGTCTAGATGGAGAATGGAGATGTTTCAGGACTGACCAATTTATATTCTTTAATAGTTTATTGAACTTATCTTGAAAAATTAGTTCGATTGTGGATGCTTTTCAGGATGTGTTTTTAGGTAGGTCAGTGGTGGTTCTGAGGGCATACGTGGGTAGGTAATCACTTAGGATATTGGGAAGTGTACATGTAGTAGGAAAAATTATCAGGGTGGGATACAAAAATCCAGTCTAGAGCAGATTGTTGGGTATAGTTTTTACTGTATCAAGTGGGGCAGTTGATGATTTGAGTAAAACTGTAGAGGTTAATACTATTGGCTGGATTTTAAGGAGAGTGCTTGCATGTCAATGTTCACATCACCTAAAATGATTGTCTCATGGTTAATTGCTTGTGAGATCCAAGATAGTATGGCTTTAAGTATGGGTACATTTTGCCCTGGGGAATGTATAGTACTGTGACACAGATACGTTTGGTCCTATTATTATTTAGAAATATTATAAGTATCTCAGTATTTGTGAAAGTGGGGATGCTGTTAGTAAAATTTGTGATATTAAAGGTGTCAGGGTAAAGTAGGGCTACTCCTCCACCTTTCTTGTGGGTTCTATCAAGTTTTGCTATGCTAAAGTTGGGGGGAGTATGATTTCCAAATTGTTTATATGGGAATTTAGCCAAGTTTCTGTTAAGGCTAATATATCTAGTTTATAATGGTCAATTCAGGCATGGAAGGGGGATATTTTGTTACATGGGCTTCTATAGTTTTTTGTCATTATATTTAGGTCTTTAGAACAAGTTCTAGGGTATAGGTTTGGGTGAGGACCAGGATTTGGGTGGATGTCTCCGCATTGTTGTAATTTGGAAAAAAGATAGGAGTGTAGTGTACTAAATTTTTTGTGGCAACAGTTTTAAGTGGTTTAAGATATGGTTTGGTATGTGGAGTGGTAATGATTTTGTTAGCCAAGTAGTACGTTATGGTATTTTGAAACAATTGGGGGGAGATACTGTATTATAGAAACTGTTGGGTTGAGACAGGTATGTGGAGGTGAAGCATACCTCTCAACCTCTTAGAGCAGGAAATCTGGACAAAGATATAAATAAAAGGGGGTCAAAGGTCCAAAAATAGGGACAATTTTTAAATATTGCTCTTACAAACTTAGAAAGTTGCTAGAATAATAGGTTTTGCATTAGCATAATTGTTCTGAATGGTATAAATTCTGAAATTCAAATGTCTGTCATGTTCTAATTTCAGTCTTTAATGATTTGCCACTAATTTGCCAGAAAACGCACAATTTTATGCAAAAACAGACTAAAAATATGAAGCAAAAATCTGGACATTTTGTGAAAATCCATACAGTTGAGAGGTATGAGGTGAAGGTAACTGATGAGTAATAATTTGTTGGGGTGTGAGCCGATGGTGATGTGGCATGTGTGAGGAGTAATAGTAAACTGGTGAGACAGTATATTAAAAGCATTATTGGTTGATGGAATATGTTTGTGAGGGCTTGGTGCAAGTATCGATGGAGAGTTTAATCCTTCTGTGAGATACAGTATTACTAGGCAGGGTTGTTTGTATGTCTGTAGTGGTTAGGGAGTTGGAACGAGAAGTTAAGTGGCCGATTTGAATAGCAGGATTAATTAGTAGAATATTGTGACTGTTTGTTGGAATCAGTGGGTGGAGTCCTGTGTGTATAAGGAGTAGCAGGGTTGGGTGGGATTTGGGGGAAGTGTATGGGAGTGGAGTGACACCCAAGTGTAGACAGGCTGGAATGGAGTGGCTGACCCACAAAAGTGCTGGAAGCAAAAGAAAAACAATCAGTAATAACTTAAGGTAAGTATGTATATGCCATAGAGAAGAAATCTTAGAATGCTGTCCCAGAGTAAGAATTGCTATATAAAGTTATTTATTTTAATTTTTCTTTTTGTTTTTTTTGTTTGTTTTTAGAACAAGATAAGCTCAGACTAAAACTGGTACCTTACCAGTTAGTGGGACTGTTTTTGGTAGAGATAGTAAAAGGAAAATAGTTTTGGCCAATTGTGATATTTAGTTTCAAAGAAAGAGTTGAAATAAGCTGCGTTATTATCAGGGTGATTCCTCATGTTGTGTGCCTGCCAGAGAAAAGTAGAAAGCCTCACTATAATCAGTCCACGTAGGTAAAATGTTGAATCCCTACTTTAAAATGGTTCACTTCTGTTGGTTAAGCGACGTGAATGTTATTAAAAATGTATTTGTAGCCCTTTGCTTTGGGATGCTGCTCAGGCCAGTGGAAGACTGCAAATGCCACACTACAGAGGTTTAACAGTTCATGCAGTCTTTATGTTTTATTCTGATAATTTTTCCTTCAGGTGTAATTAAAACAGGCAGTAGCCTAAGAAGAGAGAGAAAAACAAAAACAGGAGTCAGTAACCGTGGCACACAGCAGTGCAGTTCAGTAACTTCCTAGACAACCTAATATAACAAAGGATAGAATAGCGAGAAGTACGCTGAGGTAATGTAGGGAGATATAACATACAGCAGGGTTAGTAAAGGCAGAGTAGATAGAATCAGAAAGGAAGGAGTACAGAAACCTAGATGGCAGATGGGGAGAGACCACAGCTCAACATTAAGATTTTATGCAGGCAAATAACATGAAACAATGACAAATCAGTAGCTCTACCAGAAAGACTCTATGATGTAAATTAAAATGAAACAGAACATTGCACATGTCTAGCAAAGTACAAAAATCAGGACTATGCTATTTTGATATAGTTACATAGCAATGTAAAAAATGACTTTGGTAAACTTGTGGGGAAGAGAAAGGCATTTACATCGGTTCATTTCATTAGTATTTGGAAGGACACCAAGGAGAGGGTAAAAAGAAAGAAAAAGGTAGCAAGTAAAACAATTTCTGCTCCTAACAGTGTTTCTGTTAAACTATTCACAATATAAATTGCACGTTTTATAGTAAAGCATTTTAGTTGTTCTTGTATGTGATAAAAATACTAACGTGAACAGATGCCTTTTTCTCTCTTTCTTCCTTTATAGTATTAAAAATGTAGGCATTACAATGCAAAAAGAGAAAACAGGCTAGACAAAAGCATGTTTAAGTTGCTAGGCTGTAATCTTGGGTTGTTACGTTAGGGGATGTGGTGTAAAAGTGCACAGAGCATAATATATGCAGAGATGATATGTTTTCTCTTACTTTTGCAGAGATTAATGTCTGGATTAAGATCTTTGGTTTAATCCGATAACAGGTTTTAAGTGGAAACAATTAATTAAGAGAAAACTGAATTTAATTAAGTTTTTCTTTAGCAATAAATGTTTCTGCTTGTCTTTAGAATCCTGCTGAGGACAACATGTTTTTTTCTGTTACATTTCCATGGAGAAAACCTGATAATAAGGCAAAATAGGCCAGAATACTGATTTCTTCAGTGCTAAAAGTTAATGTTTTCTGAGAGTATGCAAGCTGGTTTTCACATCAAGAAGGGGAATTAATGCTAAAGAACAGATACCAAATAGTGTAAGTAGAAGCAGAGGCAATAACACGTGTCTTAGCAAGAACACCCTCAATTTTAGGTCTATTGATTCCTGTGTTTGCAGCTATTTGTGACAATTGTTCCTGTTAGGAGGGTTAGACTTCATTACCTGAAGATGTACATGGATTTGCGTGTTTGCATTAACAGGTTATGTTTTGTTTTTTTTTTGAGGGTTTTCATTAAAACAAAAAGTCTTGTAAAATGTGACACAGGTTCCAAGGTTAATGATTAAAAAAAAATCTGTATAAAGAATAAACCACCAAAACTTTAATGGGTGCATGCATCACAAAAGCCGGAAATAGGCATTTAAAAAAGCTGTCATATATCATAGTTGGGAAAGTACAGCTGTGTAAGTTGAACTTGCCATAACAGTAGGTGTTCAAATGATCACTGCTGCAGTAGCCAAAGCTATATGGGTTACATCCTGGCAAGGATATAACAGCTGGTTAGCTTCCAAAGCTTCAGGGCAACGTCTACATGCCCAAACTGTCAGGCAGCTCGAGCTGAGCTGACTAAAACAGAAGTTTGGGAGCAAAGCCCTTCAGAGCTTTCCTGCCAGCAGAGAGAAGGCTGAGCCGTGAAAGGTCAATGTAGGAATAACAAAAAATAAATGTCCACACTATGGCATAAAAAAAACACATTAAAAAAAACAAGAAGGGTGGAGAGAGTGGCTACTGCAGCAGTGATCATTCAAACATCTACTGTTATGGTAAGTTCAGTTTGCAACTTTGCTATGTTCTTCTTACTGATCACTGCTGCATTAGAATTAACTATATGGGTAGATTACCTTAGCTAACTCTATTTCGGAGGAGGAAGGAGAAGGTTCCAGGAGTCCATGGAGAATGGCCTTAGCAAAGCTTGATCTAGACCGAAGGAATCAAGCTTATAGTGCTTTGTAAAACTATGTACAGAGTACAAGTAGCAGCTTCTAGAATACTTATTGACCCAGCCTGGAATAGATTTGTCATGATGACTATAACAAAAGGTAACAGACAACCATTTGGAAATAGTCTGTATTGTCACAGGTTGTCCCTTCTTCTTACCTTCACAAGAGATGAATAATTGATCCGACATCTGAAAGATTTAGTTCTGTCAAGCTAGTACCTGCATTGTCTGTGGACATCCAAGGTATGGAGTATTCTTTCTCCCTCAATTTAGGTTCAGAAAAGAAAATGGGGAGATGAATAGTTTGGCTTAAAGTAAACCCGGATACCATTTTAGGCATAAAAGAAGAATTAGTTCTCAAAGAAACCCTGTCCCTATGTAAAATGAGGTAGGGTGACAAACCATAACAGCTTGCAACACAGATACCCTTCTTGCAGAGGTTAGACTGATAAGTAAAACTGTTTTACGTATTAAGAACCTCAAGTCACCAAGATTAGCTAGTTCAAACGGAGCAAGTGCTAGCTTCTCTAACACAAAATTAAGATCCCAAGGAGAGGCCACCAATTTACTTGAAGATGTCTTATGCAAAACTCTTTTCAAAAACATTTTGACATGAGACTGCATTGAAAGAGGAGGATCCATGGGCAAACATGCTGAGATGGCTGAGAAATGAACCTTGATAGAGAATTAAGAAAGACCATAGGATAGTAATGGAGTCATGTTGACTCATCAAAGGTAATTTTCATGAACAAAAAAAAAAAGAAAAACATTCATCGGAATCACCTTCAACAAACAAATCAATGATTTTTTTGCACCTCACATATGGGAGACACCCCCTACATACCCCAGACTTATATATACCAACTCCAAGGTCACACAACAGTGGAGAAACAAACAAACTCTACTGTCATTGAACGCAATTTTGGTAAACAGCACTCGCTCTTTTTGTGTTTGCTGAAATTATGTTTGATGACACAAATGCTCCCGATATTAACTCACACAAATATTGTAAAAACAGAGAACAACTAACCCTGTATGTCTGTTAGTTAAGTGGTTGGCACCAAATAAAACAAAAAACTTTTCCAATTGCTAATATATGATTTTCTAATAGGAGGTTTTATTGCCTCTATACGTACCTGCTGCATGTTCTCAGAAAGCAGGTGCCTAAAATGAATTAAAACCCTATTATCCAGGCAGTCAAATGAAGATGATTGTTGTTGTTGTATCAAACACAGCTGTTCTTGTGTGAGTAGATACATTTTGTGAGCAAACGTGTGATAATTGCCCCTGGCCATTTCCAAAAGAAGGGAGAACCATGGCAGTCTGAGCCAAAAGGGAGTCACCACAATGATCTTGGGGTATTCCTTCTGAATGTTCAGATGTACCATGGATATTAATGGAAAGGCATACAGGAACATTCTCATCCAAAGAAAAGAAAAGGCATCCAGGCCTTCTAGCATGGAGTCCTGGAATGGTATTTTGCCAGCTGATTGTTCAGAGAGCAAGCAAAGAAGTCTACTTGAGGAACTGTCCACAGATGGATCAAATCTTGGAAGACCCCCTGATCTAGTTTCCCTTCATGAGGGTCTACCTCAATCCAGCTCAGTCTGTCTGCAACACAATCTTACTCTGATGGACTACAGGGTGCCTGCAGAGTGAGATTGTGCTGCGAAGCTATATCCCAAGATAACATGTTTAGTCTGCAAAGGGGTTATCACCTGTTTCCTCCTTGCTTGTTGATGTACCACTTGTCTGTGGTATTGTCTGTAACCACTTGAAGAGATCCCAGGGACCAAAAATGGTTCAGAGAGTGGAGTGCCTTGATCAAAGCAAGCATCTCCTTGATATTTATGTGTTTGCACCTGTTCTTGGTATACCACACCCCCCACACTTTTATCCCCCTGAAACTGCTCTCAAAGCAAAGTCCAAAACATCTGTGGTGGCTGACTACTTTGGAGCAGGAAGGGAGAAGGGGATGACCTGGATTTAAGGATAGCTATTGTCTCCACCCAAAAAAAATCTCTTCTTACAAACCCCAGTACTGGTATCTGAAATGAAAAAGGGCGCTGATGCTGGACCCAAAGAGATTTCAGATACCACTGAATCTTTCTCATGTGAAGTCTTGCCAGAGGTATCATAAGAATCATAGATGCCATGAGACCCAAAATGCTGAGGTATTCCCTCACAGTGACCACAGTCTGAGTAGAAACCCTTAGAAATAAAGCCTAATAAAGATCTATTTTTTTCTTGTGAAAAAAAGGACTTTGAAATGAGGTGCTTAGTTGACATCCCAGGAACACAATCCTGTGTGAGGGAGTCAAGAAAGATTTTTGAATGTTCTCTTGGAATCCCAGTTTGTGCAAGAGATCTCTCACCCAAGAAATAGATTCATAACATTTTACCCGAATTCTATTGAGACTATTTATTCATTGTTTTTACCAAAACTGGATGAGAAGAAAGAAAATCCCTTGGACAATTTGGAAAAGGAGATCTAAAAAATCTTAGAGATTCATTGGATCATCTTGCCCCTTTCATCACACTTTCTGATCACCTCTGCAACAGAGGGGCACATATTAAATCTCTGTCCAAGGGAGAATTTAAAATCTAATTTTTTACATCATCTGGGAGGTTCTTTGAATGCAGCCAAGCAAACCTCCTTAAAACAGTACCAGTGGCCAAAGCCCTGAAAGGGGTCTATATTAGATCCGCAAATTATCACAATGTCGAATCTGACATTGTCGATACGTAAATGGTGAAACCGCAGAACATCGAAGGGGTAAATGGAAATCTACGTAAGGGGAGATTTCCATTTACTTTAATGTAGTGCGGTCTTGGAGTTGGAATATTTAAGTAGCGGGCGGTGTGGGGGTGCAGCCTCCCATGTGGGGTGGGGGGCAGGGGGGCTTGCCCCTGTGCTTAAAGCAAGAAGTTGTGTTTTTTTACTTTTTTTAATGTCTTTATTAGGTATTCGATGTTACTGGACTCTGATGATATGGTGTCGATCATATCGTATTTGAAGTTCAGTAACTTTGAGTATCTAATACAGACCCCCCTGACAGAAGTAACAATAGTCATATACACACTGCAGACAATGAGTAGTGTCCTGTGCTATTGAAAAAATAAGTTATTTAAAGCAGTTTTTTTCTTCACAAGAAGAAGCTGTAGATAAGCCATTACACATGCTTTTACAAAATGTAAGAACAAGCTTTAACATATGAGCCCGGCAATTTAACATTGTAAAAAATCAAAGCTGCAGAAATGTACAATTCTTTCTCATACCTATCAATAATTATTTCATCCTTATCAGAAAAAGTAGGATTGGAATTAACTAAGTGCTTAACAGCAGTGGGATCAACTAAGGCTCTAGCTGCTGAGTCAGCTTTGGGAATAGTGTATAAAAATTTAAAAGGCTAAGGAACATTTTACATCCTATCTTCCTTTTAATAGACGGGTGACTGACTATCAGGAAAATTAAAGCCAATAAGATACACATCCTCTAAATCAGACAGGACAAAACAGGAGTAACGGGTGGAGATTCTGGAAGATGCTTCTGCAGCAACTCATAGTATTTTCTGGGAGACTGAGAAACCTCAGTGTTCTCCCACTGAAGACACTGGTACATTCTAGCAATAGTGTCAAAGAAAGAGACCCCCCCACCACCATACCTCTCAACCTTTCAGTGCAAGACATCTGGACAAAGCCAGAAAAAAGTGGGGTGGGCAAAGGCCCAAAAATAGGGACAGAATTTAAATATTGCTCTTATAAACTTAGAAAGTTGCTAGAATAAAAGGTTTTGCATTATTATGTATTTTCTGAATGATATAAAGTCTGAAACTCCAATGTCTGTCATTATTTAGTGACTTCAGTCTTTAATGATTCTGCCAGAAAATCACAACTTTTCTGAGGAACAGGCCAGAAATACAAGTCAAAAATCTGGACATTCTGTGAAAATCTGTACAGTTGAGAGATGTGCTCCCCCCCACCAGAAGAATTGGAGATAGGCTTGCTACCCTTTCAGCTTTCCATTTCCTGACAAGTAAGCCACCAACCATGCTAAACAAAAACACAACCCTTGCCTTGGGGTGGCCACACCCCTTTTAACAAACTACACCTAGAAGCACCCATTTTTAAATGCCATACACAGTGATTGCATGAGCCGCCTTAGATAATATGGAACGCTAGACAAGTGTTCCATGGCACTCCCTATCCCTGCTATCTACTGTCACTCTGGTGTACATCCCTGTGCTCCACTGTTTCCCATTCTTGTCTCTCTGTACAGTCAAGAAAACCTTTGTTTTGTTTTTCCTAACTTTGTTTACTTTCAACTTTTTCCTACATCCTTTCAACAAATTCTAAATCACCAGGACTATACTGTAATAATTATTTACGGAAGAAATCAATTAAGCCATCAGAAGTTGTGAGGCTCTAAATGCTCCAAAGAGCATTTTAGAGATTTTTTTCCATGGCATTTGGTCTAGTGATGGCCTGTGCAAAAATCATGACTCAGTTAAGTAATTATTTTGTTTTTCTAAGCAGAAATAGGTTACGGTCAACGCTTAACTTCAAGCATGACAACAAGGTAGTTACCAATAAACTGAGTAGTGATTACCTATAAACTGAGATAAAAATGCTTGTGAGGGCACATACATCATATCTCTGTTGACTGCCTTCCTCCCTACCCAAAAATCTGACTTTCTATATACCTCTCTGATGTTAAATTGCGATGGAAATGAAAGGACAAATATATCTATACAGCAAGCCACCTCAACTCTAACCCCAAACAGTAGACAGCTTCTATTACCCCTCTGAAGTCAAACTAGGGTGAAAGTAAAAGAACAAACAGAACAAAATAACATACTTTAATCTATTACTGTCAGCTATAATTATGTAGCTTACGCCTTTCACATACACACACACACACACACACACACACACACACACACACACACACACACACACACACACACACACACACACACACTCACACACATAAAAAAATAATATATATATATATATATATATATATATATATATATTTATTTATATATATAAAAGCATAGGATTTCCACATTTCCCTTATACTGCATTTGAAAGCAGATAGGAAATTTGAGTGAACATTTTTGGAATCATACTTCAGAAATGTATTAGCTCTTAGAGTGATTCAAAATACCTTTCAGGTACTCACCATATCAGGATATCCTGACAGAAACCCTGATTACTGGATTTCGTAACAGAGACCCTAATTTCCTAACTGTCAGGAAAATTTCTTGTCTGGTGGTCCACCTAATCAGAAACAGAGCTATCCTCTAAATCAGAAATCTGAGGATAAAACCCTGAATCAGTCCCTGCATCTTCCTGTTCAGATTCAGAATCTTGAATTTCTTCAGAAAAAGAAGTATCCCTCTTTATTTTACCAGAAACTACTGAACAAGAAGGAGCAATAGCCTGAATTAAACCCTGAGCCAGTCCCAGTAAACTCATCCTATCCAGAGAAATTTGAGAAGAAGTTAAATGCCTGGTTTTGTGTTTCTTTTTGACAGGAAAAATGGAGCCAACCATGTTACTAATGGCAGCTGCTGCTTCCCCCAGGGATGGGCACAGCATTCTAACACAACAGGAAAACCTTCACTGTTCCCTATCCCAGGACTGACAAAAGTAACTCTTCCTTGCCCACTGAGGGGACTCCAACAACCACAGAGGACGTGGCTAACCCCCGGTCCATAGTGGCTGTATGTGCTTCACCAAGGAGTCCGTGGTAAAAGATGAGTGATCTGAGGTGCAACAAATGGCCACAGCAGAGTCACACACCTGCAGGTGAGGCAAATTGCTAGCCTGCTGTAGTGGCAAAGGCTGTTTGCTTAACTGTTTTTGTGGCTGAAAGAACGGCTTACTGTGGGACCGGCAATCTGTTCCATGGCCAAGCTGCAAATGGTGCCTCTTTCCTGGGGAAGACAAGTAGCAAATACTAGTAAAACTACCAGTCCACAAAAGTTGCTTTTTTGACAGAAAACAATACAGTAAAAATCATTTTCAAGCACTATGGCAGCAGCCCCACAGTGGAAAAATAAGCACAATTTATCCACGGAAAATATGTTATCAGTTAGTTTACACTGACAAAAAAAAAATGAATGCTCCATTTTAAAGTCTATTACAGTCTCAAAACAGTACATTAAAACACAACACTTCTAGCTTTAAAACAACTTTCCTGAAGAGGAGCGTAATAAAACATCTGAAAATATAAGGAAATGGAAGTTTTTTTTTTTCTTAAAGAGAACTTAATTGCTCAGCAAAGAAAAGCACAAGCTGACCTTTGATCCTTGAAAGGTTCAAAGGAGCATACTCTTCAGTGGCAGGAAAGTCTGAAGGGCTTTATGCCCAAACCTTTCTTTTAGTCAGTTCAGCATGAGCTGCTTGAGAGCTTGGGTGTGTGAAAGGTGCCCTCAAGCTTTGGAAGTTGGCTGGCTGTTATATCTCTTGCAGGATATAAACAATATAGCTAAGGCTACTGCAGCAGTGATCAGTATGAAGAACATTAATTACTTTTCATAATGGTTGCACTTTGCATTCTATCTTAGAATGTGAATGGCCTCACAGGTATAGACAAAAAGGAAAGAATATTTAATTATATTAAGAAATACAGAGTGCAAATAGCAATGCTACAGAAGACACATTTGGAAAGAAATGAGCATGTGAATTTGATAAATAAAGGACTTCAGGATGGATATTCAGCAGAATATCAGGGAACAAGGAAAAGAGGAGTAATTATACTAACTGCTAGAAGATGTCCAGTAGTGCTAGAAGAACTAAAAAAGATAATAATGGCAGATTTAAGGTAGTAAGGGGCTACTGGCAAGGGAGGAGGATTATGCTGGCCTGTATTTATATTCTACCTAAAACTGCTATTATGGAGCTTGAAAAATTGGGGAAAAATAATCAGCATTCAGCAGGGAATATTACTTATATGTGGAGACTGGAATTTGATTTGCAGCAATGAGGATGTATCTGGGAGTCCTAGAAGGGAAAATATAACAAATGACAGTAGATTTCTGAAGATATTTATGAAAATATTTGGTATGGAACACATGAATTCACTAGAAAGAACTCAGAGATAATTTTCATATTATTCCCCAAGTCACAATAACTGGGCTGGACTAAGCAGAAATTATAGTTCTCAGGAATAAGTACGTTTAATTGAGAACGTTGCCACACATCCAATAATTATTTCAAATTAGGTGACAATAATTACTAAGATAAAAATGCCAATAATCTTCCCAGCAAAAGTAAAAATCCATCTATCCATTGACATCAGAATCTTTAACAACCTTGATGAAGCTTCAGCCTTTGTAAAAAACAATAATCTCATACCTACTACTGAAGATATGGACTTGACTTTACCCCTGCTGAAGAAATCTTCCAAGAAGACTTCCTGGACTGAGATGAAGAAGAAGACGAAGAAGAAGCAGAAAAAAAGAAATATCTGCAAATTCCACTACAAAATCTTCAAAGAACTCCTCAAACTCAACTGAGATACTCTAATCTACTGATCTGTTTTAGTAAAATAACTATTACAAGATATAATGGGGCCTAACATAATATAAAGAGAGGAAGGAATAAAGATAAATGAAAAACAAAGTAATAAAGCAGAACTATGAAAATCTCATTTTTATTACCACCAGGTACTTATTTATTTTAACATGAAGAGGGGTACTGGTAAAAATGTATTTAATAATTTCATTTAAATAGAAATAATGTATAATATATACTATGATTATATGGACTAGTTTTA